>NC_056734.1:407128462-407310962 GCF_019279795.1 Protopterus annectens | reverse complement strand
ACAAGTAATCTTATATCTTTGTTTCAAATCTCTAAGTACAGAGAATACAAATAAAGGGGTCTATATTAAATCAGCGAATGCTTAAAAAAGCGAATGCTGATTTATCGACCCATGTAAGCGAAAGCTTACAATCTCGAACATTTAGAACAGTGAATTTTTTTTCCCAGGGGAAAAAAAAAAATTGCTGTTCCAAAAAAGAAAAAAAAAACTTTAAAACATTACATAAAGTGGGGGGCTTAGCCCCCCCCCACTTAAATATACCAACTCCGAGATCACACTACAGTGACGAAAACGGCAAAATAATGAAGGCGGCCAAGTGATTTCTTTCTCTGGGAAAAAATTTGCTTATATGCCATTTTGGTATTTTGCCGTTTCGTGCTTTCAAGTTCGGTCAAAACGCATTCGAAAGAATGCATCTTCGATCATATAATAATAGGGAACCAAATAAAGTAGTGTAATATTTATGTGACCATGCAGTTGGGTTGTTAAGGTTTGGGAGGTGTGGGGAGCTTTTTTGAATGATTTTGAGGGAAAAATTGAAGTCAGTGATTCTGATTGTTTGCTGTTTGGCAACCCATAATGGAAGAAGCTATATTATGTTATACGATATTATATTATATTATATTATATTATATTATATTATATTATATTTTGTTATGATTTCTATGCCTCCTAAAAGTTCTGGATTTCCACAAAGTGTTACATAATTGTTCTTGCACTATTTAAATAACCAAACACAAGCAGTGAGGTAGCATATCAGTTTTTGTTACCATCTCCCATTAAGTAATATTGATGCCCCACAAAGCTAAGTGATTGGTCCACTCTTGCTCATTCTATAAGCAAGCAAAATGGCTAGTTATACTGAGAATTCAGATTTCATGCAAACTGCAGATAATTCAGATATTACTCTCTCCAAAGGTGCACATCTTTCTCGATCAGCTCAAAACAACAGATGTGCTTTCAGTTGCTTCCGACATGGTCAAAAAATATGAGTTTACATCTCAATGCCTCTACAACCAAATCAATTCCCTTCTCTCTTAAATCATGTCCCATAACCTCCTGTAAGAATCCCTTTCAGTTATGCGGAACTAATGACCGAGCCAGTAAAAATAAGCTTTTAGTCAGTCAGCATTTGAAATGTTGAGACCCACTAGAGTGAGTCCAGAAATATGGAGACTGAATGGCCAAAAGAAATGACTTATTTATACTAAGTCTGAGATGCTAAATATCAGAATATTCCCTTTTCTCTGAAGTATGGTGTTCTCATAGTTGGTATATATAGGTTTGGCAGGTGTGGGTGAAGGGGGAGCAGATTTTCATGATTCACTATTCTCCATGTTCAGTCTTTTTTTTATTCAGCTTGTCGTCACCAGACATTTTGAGTGCCGACATTTCATCGGGGTGCCCTTTCTGCCAGCTTACTGGTTAATATCATATCTGCGTAAGAGCCATATCCAAAACTTCTAGAAAATACTTTTTTTTTTTTGTTAACACCTTTATTGAATGATCACTTAAGACATAGGCAAACATACATTTATATGCAAGAAAACAAACTATGTTCACATTTATACAATTACCATCAATCCAAAATTACATAAATTGAGCAATTCCTGCCTTTGTTTAAACCTCACTCCTCCTCCAAAATATTATTCATTATGCATTGTTCCTACAGTTTCCATTTTTTCTATGTCATTTGCTCCTCCTACCTTTTACTATAGATTCAAATTCCATCTCTTTTATATGTGTTACAGTATTTACTACTTCAAATACAGCCGGCTTAGACTTTGATTTCCATTTTTAAGTAATTGCTTTTTTGGTAGCCACCAGAATTAAATTTAGCATGGCCTCAAGGGTGTAGCCAGGCATACTGTTTGTATTCTACAGAGTACATTTTTTTCTGTGCACAAGTAGAAAATTGGGGCCTTATCTGGCCATACTACGTCTAGTGGATTAAAAATCTAAAACAGTATTTCTAATAGTTTTTGACTGAGCAGCTAGAAATGTTACAAACAGCAACAGATTGAATGATGTGCTTATTTTTTTAAATGCCATGTTGGTTGGGGGGAAAACAATAAGAGTTTGTGAGTACAAAATGGAGGCCTTACTATCTCCAGGCATTTCAGGTCCTGTATCCTAGTTCAAAAAAATAATTTCATTAGTTACACACATTTGTTCACCCAATATTTCTAACAGAGTACTCTGTTGGAAATTTTTAAAGTCTGCTAATTGATTACACTCCCAAAACATATGTTCCCGTTACTTCTGTCTTCCTTATCACACCTACAAAACTTGCAATCTACCCAAGGAAATATTCTTTGTAGTCTGCATGGGGTAGAAAAATACCTCTGCAAACCCTTTCAAGCAAAAACCCTGAATTTTCTAGACTTTGTTACATATTTGGGAGCCATACATATGTCCTTCCATCGTTTCTTTGTGAATTCCTTTTCCGATCTCTCTTCCCAATCTTTTCTAAGCTCCTCTGATTGAGTCCTATTGTTCAGTATTTTGTACGACCTACTAATTATCCCTTTTTTAAACAGCAGCTTCTGTTCTACATTCAACTAAATTAAAAACTCAATCAGAGCAACACAAAAAAAAAAAAACCTAGCACAGCAGGTCTTCCACTCAGGAGTCCCCTATCCTTTTTCTCTTTGCCAATACTCTGATATCAATTCCTGATAAGGAAAGCAGTCCCTAGCCTGCAGCTAAATGTCTTCTTGGCCTCTTCCCTTTATATTACCCTTCTCTCTCTCTAGTTATTTGCTCCTAATACGTTGGTTCCTTTGCCAGTTTTCTCCAGTAAATTCCATCCCCCTCTTGCCTATTCTCTATACCCCTAATTGCAGTCATCCCTATCTGCAGAATCCCCTTTCTCCATTCTCATGTTGGTTTAGTTGTGTGAGTACTTTCTGCTACTTTATAAATATAATAAACAATAATCTGTATGACTGTTATTTTCCTTAAGGATCTACATCCAAAATCCCACTTTCTCCTTATTTCTTGAATTTTTTTCCTGCTTCATCATCATCTTCTCTTTCCACTGTGAATTATGTGTAAACTTCTAGAAAATACTCTTGATAACTAAAATTTTATCTGCACATTAAGAACATTAAGAACTATCTCACTAAAGCCAACATAAAACTAGAGAAATTATGCAGGATAATTATTTTTAAAACATTGGTTGTTTCACTGCCTTACCTTTACCTTTCTGTAACTTGGAACTCCCACTCCTGTGCACATGTGCACACTGATTGACTTTCATACAGAACAGAGATTGGATGGCCCATTTTGCTCCCCAGCATGCTCATTCCTGACAATCTACTTTTCTACACCATACTCCATTCCCCATCTATCCCAAAACACTTCTGGTATTATAATGGAGCTTTAGCAACACTTCCATGTAACCCTCCATAGTGCCAAAACAACCATCACTACCTTTTAATAGTAGTCTACAGTCTTCCATCTTTTCTTTGGATTAGAAGCAGTTTTGAGTAGAATCCTGTGCCTTCTTGCAATTTGGGTATTCTGTCTGTCTGCTCTCTCTCTCTCTCTACCCTAACGGAGATCTCACAAAAGAGTTTTGATAAAGTGTGTTTGTTCCACACATACTGAGAACACTGATCTTTTTATGAATTGGAGTCAGATGTAATAAAATCTCCCACTTTGTAACTACAGAAGGCTGCATATCTATTGACAAAAATATCTTGCAATCTCAGTCAGGATATGGTCTATTCCAGCTTGCCTATACCCTCAAAAAAAAAAACTTAATGTCTCTCTTACAGAATTTGCCACTTCATTCTCCTATCACATCAAACAGAATACCTGTGGATCCCCATAAAATGTGCCAACTGACTTACTGTTAAAGAATGTGCAGTTGCTCTTTGCAACCTAACACACAAAACAGTTTATAATGACACACCATCCCACAACCACAGAGAAAATCTTACAATATCAGCTATGCCATACAGCAAATGCACTCCAGTCTTAACCAAGATAGCTGTCATCATATCCATCACTTACCATGCTTTCTCAACTCTTAGACCTAAACTCTGGGATTCACTTCCAAGTAACATCAATTGCACCACTTTGAGTAGAGCTAAGAGTTGTTGTTGTTTGTCTTTCCACTTTTCCCGGTTAGGGGTCGCCACTGTGGAACTCCAGTCCGCTAATGATTGGCAGTTGGGTTTTATGGTGTCGAGTTGCCAACCCAACGCCCAACCTTCAACGAAGGCACACCCATTCAATGCATGTCTTTCGAATGCCCACTCGACCGCGGGGAGGACATGCAGACTCCACACAGAAGGCACTCCCAACCCAAGCCAAGAATCGAACAGGAGAACCTCTTACTGTGAGGCAACAATGCTACCACTGCACCACCGTGTATCATTTTGAGTAGATCTAAGAGTAAGTTAATGAATTGCCTTAAAAACAAAGCTACTTAATATTGCTTTAAAACACCAGCAGTTATATAATCCTTCTTCAGTGGCTTCAGATTTTTTTATTATTACTCTGTTACTTAATCACAACAAAGGAATTTCTGTCCTATTCCCTGCTTATCACATCTCTCTTTACATCCTGCAATGTCTTTCGGTTTCTCCCGTTAGGGGTTGCCACAGGGGATCACCGGTCCGCAGACTGATTGACAGTGAAGATTTTATGGTGTCAAGTTGCCAGCCCGGCACCCAACCTTCACAGAAGGCACACATACACATGCATGCATTTACCTACATGTTTTTAAAACTCACTCGACCACAGGGAGGACATATAGACTCTGCACAGAAGGCTCTCCAGCCAAGAATTGAACCAGAGATTCTCGTACTGTGAAGCAACAACGCTATTATTATTATTGTTAGAATGCTTTTTATTGAAATTGGCTTTGTGGCTCTGTCCCTCTGTGGTTCTGTCACACTGTTGCTAGACAGCGGAAAAATGACAAGCTTCTCGTCAGCGAGGGACAAACCCATAAAAATGTGACAAAACCTCAGAAACACACACACACACACACACACACACACACACACATGTACACACAAACACTCTCTTGCATCTCCGTACATCATTTCCTACACACACACAAACACACGCGCACGCGCGTGCACGAACAGACACCCACCCACATTCAGAGCAGGATGCACTGTACTATGAATGGCCTTAACTTATTACATCCAAGTGATGCCTCCAGGTGCATCTGCAGTTAACTCCTACTGACACCTCTAGGCGTCATATATTGCTTGTTCATATTTGCATCAATAATTCCAAAACCATGCTATGTACAAGGTTTTTAAATTTATTTAATTTTATTTATTTATTTTTATTTTAACACTTGTTAACTGGGAAAGTCCGACTTGGAACAAAGCCAATTTTCAGTGGCGGCCTGGGGAGAAATGCTCGAAATGCATGCCTTTGTAACGTGGGAGGAAACCGGAGCACCAGAGGAAACCCACATGAACTCAGGGACGAAATGCAGACTCCACACAGAAGTTTCATGTTTCACCTTAAAGCTTACACAGTGGCAAACTCAAGTGCATTAATATTTGATCTCTGTCTAGTGCAGGTAAATAGATACTAACTGTTGTTTTTATTATATTAATTTATATAGATATAATTTTCACATTTTTCTAAATATCTCAGCAAGCAGGTAACACAGACAGAACTCAGCCTCATATGAAAGCTGTCTGCTAGATGAATAAAATGCTGCTGACAGTATGTGTGTAACTCGAGTAGTTGCTGATATATTGTAAGTTGTTTACAAAGAATTACAAATGTAAGAGTAACTGTGTTTACTGTGACTTATAAAATTCAGTTTAAGACCTAGAACTTGAAGAATACTACCACTATAAAAACAGTTTGTGGTGAAGAGTTTGCCATTTATACTGCTTTCATAACCCCTATGGCTCCAGAAATATGAACGTTTGTTTGAAATGTGAGAACATAATTTCATTCTGTCAAAAGGCTTAGGTTCTGCCCATTGGAAACTACAGTGCAAAGTTCATGAGCTCCATTGGAGTGAATGAGTTATGAGAAATACACACACACACACACACATGCATATACACACACACACACACACACACACACACACACACACACACACACGTGCATATGCAGACACACACACACACACACACACACACACACACACACACACACACACAAGTGCAAAAAACAGCCTATATTTTTTAAGTCCATTATTCACCATCATCAGCAGCATGTCTGGCTGTAAGCATCCCAGCCCATCCAAAGTTAAATGTAAGTAACTTTGCAATGAGCCTCTCTGCTGCCTGCCTCCCTCTCAGCACCACCACCAGCTACTGCAGCCTACTCCTGGCCAGGCCACTCAGAGTGCCACTTCCTTTCTGCTGCCTTGTTTGAGTCTGACACGAGTTTGCGGGTGAACTTTAAAAAGTTATTTGATGCCTTAACAAGTTGTATTTGTTCAGAGGGATGTCGTCAGTGAGTTTTTGTATTTCTTCTCAGCTGTTACCTGGGTTTCCATTTGTCCCTCCCTCTCCTCTTAGCATTGCCTGGACCTGATGCTCATCCTATAAACCATCTGAGTTCAGGAATTTGGCCAGCTCATCTGTTGAGTTTATTTTTAACTAAGTAGAAATGCTTGATGGTGGACAGCAGCAAACAACTTTGATAGAAATAAAACAAGAAAGCGAGACAAGGCAGGACTGTATTGGTCCGAAACTTTAGAAGGAAGTATTTGTTGCTGAGGGTATAGGACTGCAGGTGGTGTTATGCCATGCCTCAGGCAGCATTCATATCTTTAATGCACTTTGATAGTGACTGGGAGGGGGAGGTGGGAGATTGCCCTTTTTACAGTTTGACCTTTGTCAAAGCTTCAGTTGGTTTGTTTAGAGAAGGTAAAGACTAATTATAAATTGAGAGAGATGTAGCATCTCAGTATGTACTGATTTTGGAAATGTTGTAGAACAGTACCCCCCCCCCCCCATCAGACTGCACAGATGTGGGCCTGGCTTATGTGACTGACATGCCAAATGGCCACGATGTTGTGTGCAAATGATGCGTGACTGTCTCACATGCAGATTTCACAGTGACATCATGCATACATTGGTAGTTGATTAACAGATATTGAAATCACCCCGTACATGTGATTTGTGAATGTTCCTGAGACTGAGAGGCTCCAGAGCAAAATGAATTAAATGCTGCAATTTTGCCAGAGGAGAAAAAAGTACAGGTGTGTAAAATCTTACCATAAAGGTAGATCTCCTTGCCTTCACTGCTGCAGCATGCATCGCACATGGGGTTCCCTGCCATGGAAGCCTACCATTGCTTTAAGGTATGCCGAACGTCACCCAAATGCTCCTCGCATAGAGTAGGGCATAAAGGTGACATTCAGGTGTATCATCCTCAGAACTGATTGCCCCAGTAGGAACACCAGTCCAAGGAAAACCAAGGAAAACCTGCACATCCCGAAAGGAAAAATACTAGGGGGGTGGAGGGAGGGAGTGAATACTGCAGTGGTGAAGGTAAGGACATCTACAGTTATGGTAAGATTTTGCACAACTGTACTATGTCCTTACATTCATTGCTGCAGTATTCATCATGTATGGGAGAGTGCCAAAGCTCAAGAAGAAACTTGGGAGGAGGAAGCAGCAGTAGAGCCCTCCAAGAAGCCATGAAGAATGGCATTAACAAAACCAGCTCTAGCTCTAGAGATACCATCCAACTTGCACTGTCTGGTAAACGTATGCACAGAAGTCCAGGTAGCTGCTTCAAGAATAAAATTAGTATCTAAGCCCATGAGAAAACACCAGAAGTAGCCACAGCTCCAGTAGAATGAGCCTTTACAGAAGAAGGAAGGCTCCTGCCATGAAAAGTGTAACAAAACGAAATAGTCTTTGAAATCCAAGTAGAAATAGTTTGCTTGGAAATAGCTAAATCTAAAGACTAGGATGAAAGGAAACAAACATTGATCAGATTTTCTGATAGTTTTAGTCTTATCCAAATAAAAACTGAGGTGTCTATGTACATCTAAAGTATGCAGCACCCTCTCAGTGTCAGATTGTGGAGATGGGGAAAAAGTAGGCAAATTAATAGACTGATTAAGTGACAACTCATTAATCCCCTTTGGCATAAAATAATTAATACGCAAGGACACCCTGTCCTCATGGAATATCAGAAAAGGCATACAAGCCCTAAGGGCTTGAAACTCAAGACACCCACCTTGCAGAAGCAAGAGCTAACAAAAGAACTGCCTTCCAAGAACAATGTTGCAAGGAAGCTGAAACAGCAGGCTCAAAACAAAATTAAGATCCCAGGGTGGAGGAACAGGCTTCCTGGGAGTTCTAATATTAAGGACGCTTTTAAGAAATTGCTTATCCTCAAATCTAGAAGCTAAAGGAGGAGTTAAAGGTGGACGAGCAGAAAGAGCTGATAAGTGGCCCTTAACAAAAGAATAGGCCGAACCAGCATTGAGCAACACACACAAATAAGAGAGAATCAAAAGGGCATTCACAGTAAGTGGGTCCAGGTTATGAGAGAGACACCAAATAGAAAACCTCTTTCATTTAGATAAGTAGGATTTCCTAGTAGTGGGTTTCCTGGCCTCCTGCAGGATCTGCAGCACTTCCTCAGGACAAAAGGTGTCTATGAGGAATCAAAACACTATCACCCACAGTGTCAGTTGAAGTATGGACAGGTGGGGATGGATGAGGGATCCCTTGTGTGAGTAGATCCACCCTGTGAGATAACTTGTGATGATTGCCTTTGGCTAGATGCAGAAGTAGAGGGAAAGTACAGTTGTGTACTCTTACCATAAATGTAGATGTTGGAGTGTGTTCACTGTTGCAGTCATCACTGTTGGGTTCTTCCTGCCAGCAGCAGCCCCCGATCGGCCAGAATCCCAAAGTCTGGATCGGGCACCAGCTGAGGTCGCATTTATCCTGATGTCAATGCGCCGGAAGGTATAAAGACCTCAGCTGATGCCATTTCCCCAGTTTTTCTTGCCCCAGAAGTCAGGTGCCCAGAAAGAAAAGGCTAAAAAGGAAACCATGCCCAAAACCTCAGCAGCCAAAATACCTCATAACAGACAATACTCAAGGAAAAAACAAAAGAGGGGATAGGAGGGAGGGTGACCCGGACTGCAACAGTGAACACACTCGAACATCTACATTTATTGTAAGAGTACACAACTGTACTATGTCCTTCGTGGTTCACTGTTGCAGTCATCACTGTAGGGCTGAGTCCCAAAGCTAAGAAAGGGTGGCTGGAGGAGAAACAGAGGGAGCGGTCACAAAACCTTGCAAAACCGCAGAAGCAAAACCTGCCCTGGATTTAGAATAGAGAGGGAGGTTGTAATGCTTAGAAAAAGTATGTACAGAACTCCAAGTAGCAGCTTCCAAAATATCCTTGGTAGGAACCCCACAAAGAAAAGCTGCTGAAGTAGCAGTAGCTCGGGTAGAATGAGTCCTAACATTAACAGGAACTGGATTACCATGATAAGAGTAACAGAACTTGATGCAATGGGCAATCCACTTGGAAATAGTTTGCTTAGTGATTGCTTTCCCCTGAGCAGTAGGAGCATAAGCGACAAAGAACTGATCAGATTTCTGGAATATCTTGGTCCTGTCCAGGTATAGACAAAACTGTCTGTGCACGTCTAGAGAGTGCAAAAGACTTTCTTCCTCACTTTGAGGATTAGGATAAAAGGTAGGCAAATGAATAGACTGATTCAAGGCCACTGCTGAAACCACCTTGGGCATAAATGTGGGATTAGTCTGTAGAGATACCCTGTCCTGATGAAAAATAAGGAAGGGTTCCACAGCCATGAGTGCTTGCAATTCTGAAATTCTTCTAGCAGAGGTAATAGCTAAAAGAAAAGCAGTTTTCCAAGACAAATATTTTAAATCCGTGGAAGCTGCAGGTTCAAAAGGAGACAAAGTTAATTTCTCCAAAACATAGTTAAGATCCCAAGTGGGAACAGGAGCCCTTATAGGGGGCCGAATATTCTTAGCCCCCCTAAGAAATTGTTTAAGTAACGGATGAGAAAAAAATCGGAGGATCCGTATCGTAATGTGCAGAAATAGCAAAAGCATGAAGCTTAATAGACAAAAAAGATAGGCCCGTATATAATAACTCTGTCAGATACTGTAAAATCAGAGGAATGTTCGGAACAGAAGAATCACCACCCTGGACTTGACTCCAGGAGTACAATCTTTTTCATTTTCCCGCATAAGATTTTCTAGTGCTGGGCCGTCTAGCTTCAAGGATTACATCCAATACCTGTTTGGAAAGGGCAGAGGTGTTTACAGACCCTGGATCTGCCAGGCAGCTAGATGCAGAGTCTTGACATGACTGTGCAGTATCCGGCCATCCCGTTGAGACAGTAGATGAGGGATTTGAGGCAGAATCCAGGGAGGCTCCTGAACCAAGGTTATCAGAGTGAAATACCAGAATTGCTGAGGCCAATAGGGAGCCAGTAGAATCATGTGCGGTCTGTCCTGTTTTATCTTCAGAAGTACCCGAGGTAGAAGAGGAAAGGGAGGAAAAGCATATACTGAGAGATGTTTCCAACTGAATGAGAGGGCATCCACTTTCCATGCTAGTTTGTGGTAGGTCCTTGTGCAGAATATTGGAAGTTGATGATTCTGAGGGAATGCAAAGAGATCTATGTCCGGACATCCCCAAGCCTTTATAATCATCCTGAATATCCAAACATCCAACATCCATTCGTGTGGATCTGAAATGCATCTGCTCAAGGCGTCTGCCAGAGTGTTGTCTTTCCCTGGCAGGAATTACGCCTGTAAGTCAACACTGCAGGTCAGAGCAGTGTACCAGAGACTCATGGCTAATCTGCACAGGGGGTAAGAGGGAAAGCCCCCCTGCTTGTTGATATACCACATCACTGTAGTGTTGTCTGTCTGTATCAACAATTGTCCTGGTAGAAGAATGTCCCTGAAGGCTATCAGGGCATTCTGTACAGCTAGCATCTCCTTCAAATTTATGTGCAGATGTGTTTGTTCCTTCGTCCAAACACCCTGAAGACATCTCCTGTGCATGTGGGCTCCCCAGGCATAATTTGAAGCATCCGTTGTCAGAACTTGGTCGGTCGGCAGATGACAAAAAGGCTTCCCCTTGTTCTGTAGACAGGCTTCAGCCCACCGAAGAAACTCTTGCTGGAGTCTAGACAAGGCAAAATCATGACCACTGTTTCCAAACTGTGGTAATGCTGAGACCAGACACTCTTGAGGCACCACTGCAGTTTCCTCATATGCAGCCTTGCATATGGTATTAGCAGAATGCAGGAGGCCATGTAACCCAAAGCCTGCAGAATTTTCCTTGCAGTCAGCTGTTTCATTGAAGCCAGGTGTCGGAAAAAAGAAGCCAGTTGCACTTTTTTGTCTGGTGTCAAGGAAGCCATCTGGGTTGAAGTACTCAGAAGAACACCCAGGAAAGTAATCTGTTGTGTGGGTACCAGATTTGATTTCTTTAGATTCACTGTTAAACCGAGGCACAGAAGAAGATGCTGCACAAAAGCTAGATGCCGAAGTACAGTGTCTTTGTCGTCCGCTGGAAGAAGACAGTCGTCCAGATAAGGGTAAATTTGAATCCCTGTCTGTCTGCAAAATGCCATTTCTGGTGCCAGGCACTTCGTAAAGACCCTGGTTGCAGTAGATAAGCCAAAGGGCAGCACAGAGAACTGGTAATGTTTTGAGCCTGCTTTGAAACACAGATACCTTCTGCACTCTTGCCTTATAGGAATATGCAGGTAAGCGTCTTTTAAGTCCAAAGTCACCATCCAAGCGTTCTTGCCCAACATAGGCAGCAGCTGCTGCAGAGTGAGCATCTTGAATTTTGGTATATCTAGGAAGGTGTTTAGTACAGAGAGGTCTAGGATTGGTCTCCACGAATTTTCCTTCCTGGGAACCAGGAAAAGTCTGGAATAAAAACTTTGCCCTATTTCTAAATTCGGTACCAATTCTATGGCCCTCATAGCCAGGAGGGGCTGAACCTGCTGTTTTGCCTCTGCCCACTGATGATTTGGCAGGTCTGGCCAACTGTTCAGTTTTGTCATAGTGTGGAAATGAAATCCATAACCTCTTGAGACTATGTCCAGAACCCATTTGTCCCGGGTTATGTGGCTCCAATTTTGATAAAAAAGAGAAATCCTTCCCCCCAAAGGAGCTACCAGGAGAGGAGCCCCTGAAACCAGAAAAGGGGAATCATAAAGACTTTTTGGTAGGGTTGAGACTTATCTTCACCTCCCTTGGGAGAGGGGGCACTCCACTGCCTATTCCTAAAATGGGACTGTGACTGTCCCCTACCTCTGGAACGCCTGAATCTGCCTCTCTGAGACCTGTCCGAGCCCGGAAATGACCAAGGTTTAGTTGACCAGTGTCTGCTAAATCTAGGAGGTTGCACTTGTAGAAAATCCTTAACCGTCTGCATAGATTTGGCTTTGTCTTCCATTTTCTTCAATACCTCTTCAGCTTTGGACGCAAACAGAACATCGTGCTGCAAAGGGGCATCCAAAAGTTTGGCTTTAATCTGATCCGGCAAGCTTTGATCTCATAACCAAGCATGTCTTCTAATAACAGCGCCAGTTATTGCAGCCCTACAAGAAGCTTCCAAAGAATCAAAACCACAATGCAGGGTATGTTTACCCACTTGTTCAATAGCATGCAATAAATCCTGTAACTCCTGATTATCCACACCAATAGACACAGCTGACATCTTTTGTTGAAATACAGACAAAAGATATTGGTACAGACAATATGATCAGTTTCAACAATTAGCTAAAGTATTGGTGTCATTTAAAGGGGATCCAGTGTCTGTCAGTCTGGGATGACATGCTCGACAAGCCACGTTGCTTCACTAGGGACGGCTTGCACCTGTCACCCTTAGGCTTTCGTATACTGGCCAAGGCTCTTGCCACCCCCATAGTGCCTTTTTTAGGCAAGGCTCAAAGGACAAACCCACCTCCATAGACAACCCAAGGATAAAAAAACTAAAGGTAATGCTACTCAATGCCAGAAGTCTAAACCTCAAGATGCACGCACTCGAGGCTCTCCTCAGCATGGAGAAAATCGATGTCTGTGCAGCAACAGAAAACTGGTTCAAGGCTCCTGAGAGCACCCCAGCACTGCCAGGTTATAACTCATACCATGCGTTTCAGCCCCAAAACTCGGACCGAAGCACAAAAGGAGGGGGAGTATCTATATTCATCAAAGATACCTACACCTCCAGGTTGGTGGCACTGCACGAAGCATCGGAACCATCCATGTGCAACTAACAGCGGGCAAAACTGCCTTTCAGTTTGTAGCCTGCTACAGAACACCCTCCCTATTACAGGAACCCCACTTGGCATTCCTGAGAACACTGGAGAATATGAAGGTCTCTCCAAACACTATGTTATTGGGTGACTTCAACTACCCAAACATTGACTGGGAAAACTACTCAAGCCCAAACACCCTTGCCCAACGGTTCCTTGAATTTATAAACTCTAACACAATGGAACAACTGTTCACCACTCCCACAAGAGGGAACAACATATTGAACCTGGTCATCACCAACATGGGGACTCTATGTTCCACACCAGAGGTAAACCCCTCATTGGTAAGATCAGACCATAAACAAATTTCCCTGGACATCCATATCCCATCCCCACCCCCAGCCAAGGAAATCACTGTAAAGAATTTCTCAAAAGCCAACTTTGCACTTCTCAAGACTGAGATTGAATCCTTCAAAGCCCCTAGGCCAGAGGATAATATAGCCCAATCTGCAGAATCCTTTACAAATGAATTCTATGAGCACCTGCAGGAATGCATGGATCATGCTATCCCAAATAAAACCAAGACTTACTCCTCCAAAAACAGGAGACCAGTCTGGTGGACCCCAGCCATAAATAAGCTATACAACAGAAGGAGGAAGCTACTACATGACAGAGCAAAATCCCAAAAAGGGAAGGCATCTCTAATCAGTATTAGCAAGAAACTTTGTTCTCTCAGAAAATCATCAAAGGCCAGTTTCGAAAGAAAAATTGCCCTAGACACTAAAGATAATCACAAGGCCTTCTTTAGTTATGTCAGGAACATGGGTGGAAACTCCCAGATATGCTCTGAATTGTTGCATAACAGTACAAACTATACCAAACCTACAGACATAGCCAACATCCTGGCAGACAGATTCAGCGCAAATCCCCCCTCCCCCCCCCAGGAGCAAATGCCTATCCCAACTAAATGTAACCTCCCTGACATCACAGATGCACAGGTGAAAGCTGCCCTCTCCAAAGAAAAAACACAGCATCTATGGGACCAGACGGTGTCCCAGGCTGTGTCCTACACGAGCTCCAAGAAGAAATGAACCCTCACATTAAGTCATTGTTCAAACTTAGCCTTACTACAGGATATGTACCCAAAGAATGGCGTACAACTACAGTGGTCCCACTCCACAAAGGTGGTGCCACAATGGACCCCGGAAACTATCGTCCCATAAGCCTGACTAGTCTGGTCTGTAAAGCTATGGAGCGTATTATCATGGAACTCATAAACAAAGACATTGGGAGCCTCCAGACACTGGACCCTACCCAATTTGGCTTTGTTAAGGGCAGATCTTGCCTCTTAAACCTAGATGATTTCTTTGAAACAGTTACCAAAGCCATAGGTGAGGGCAAGGTAGTCCACACAGCCTACCTGGACCTCGCAAAAGCCTTCGACACAATACCCCACTCAGGCATCATAAATAAGCTTACCAGCTTAAATATCAACCACTATATCACAAGATGGGTTGCAAATTGGCTCAGAGATAGAACCCACATGGTCAGAATCGCAGGTGCCATGTCAGAATCCAAACTAGTTACAAGTGGCGTCCCACAGGGCTCAGTTCTGGGACCTCTCTTGTTCAGTATATACTTCTCTGAGGTTCAGGCTAACATGGGGGGATTATGACTGACAAAGTTCGCAGATGACTGCAAACTGGGGGCCATAATCAAATCTCCAGCTGACAAAAGCATCCTCCAAAAGGGTCTCACAGAGACGGATGCTTGGTGCCAGAGCCACAGCCTCAAGCTAAATGCTAAAAAGTGCATAGTCATCCCCTTTGGGAAAAACAAGGTGCCCACAAATTACCACATAGGTGGTAATCCATTAAGTACAGAAGAAGTAATTAGAGATTTGGGGACAAACGTAGATAGTAATCTCTCCTTTGATAATCATGTTGCCAAAGTGGTTAGAAAGACCTTCTATATAGCCCACCTTATCACGAAAGGGTTCGCATCTAGATCAAGAGAGGTCATTGTGCCCCTCTACTCGTCACTCATCAGGCCCATAATTGAGTACAATGCCCCTTTTGGGATGTACCTTACCGGAAACCTGCAGCAACTGGAAAGACCCCAAAAGTACCTCACCAAGAGGATCATGGGCTACAAACAGATGTCCTATGCAGCTCGACTAAAGAAACTCCAGCTCTACTCAGTTGCTTACCGCCTACTCAGAGGCGATCTATGCCTGACGTACAAAGCCATGTCAAACCCAGAATTAATGGACATGCTCCACCTCAAAAAATCCAAGTCCCTTAGAGCTACACGATCCAGGGACCTAAACCTCAGCACAAAAATAAATAGGACATGCTGGAGGGACAGATTCATTTTCCAAAGGCTCCCCTCACTCTGGAATAGAATCCCAATTCATATTAGACATAGCCCCTTGCTGACCCTCTTTAAGCAAAATCTGGACGCGTGGATGGGAGATCGCAAATTCACCCATGGGATCTCTTCTGTGTCCCTGCTAGACAGAGGCACAGTAAACTAATCTTAAAAGGGTACCTTCTGTGACCTACTTTAAAGAGGCACAGTAGGCTAATCTAATAGGGAGGCGGAAGCCAAATACACTCTGGCTAGGCTTATAAATGCCCTAGGGCAGATAGCCTAGTATCTACCTATGAACCTATGAACCTGATACTTCAGCATATGAAATTGACAGTTCAAAGCCCTAATAGACAATGTAGCAGAAGTATAAACCTTTTTACCCCATCTCTCCAAAGCCCTGGACTCTCGGTCAAAGGGAATAGGATTTTTAGCAGAGGCCGCTTTAACACTATTAGGACCCTGAGAAATTGTTTCCGGATTAGGCGAAAGATTTTTAAAAAGAAATTTATGAGAATCTGGAACCCTATAATACCGATCCGGTTTGGCTGGAGTAGGGGGAAAAGAATCAGGAGAGAGAGAGAAGCTTCTGAGAAAACATCATCAACAATGTCCAATACAGGGGGAATAGCCAGAGGCTTATGCTGTGGGAGAAGAAGAAAATCCTTAAGCCTTTTCTTGGATTCAGAGAATTCCTGCCATTCCCAGTGAAAATGCACCCTCATATCATGCAAAGTTTCACCAAAAGAATAATCCTCAGGAGGAGAGGTGGAAGGAAAGGAATCTTCAGCATCAGAATCCTCATAAAGAGGAAAAGCATAATCCTGCTCAAGGGAAGAAGCAGAAGAAACAGAAATTTGGTCTGAAGAATCATAATCGGACTGTAATCTAAGCTTCTTGTCAGGAGGGGGATGAGAATCCCTGATCATAGTTAAGAGATCTTCAGCCATCCTAAGCATCTGCCTCTGAGGCCTAGGACCCTGATCAAAAGGTGCCTGTGCTAGCCACTTCACTATAGCTGGAGCCTTAGACTTTGACTTAGCATGTAAACCTGAATCCACATTTACAGGAAGCTGTGAAGGCCTGAGAACCTCCCTCAGAAGCCGGTACCTGCCTACCGGCTCTGGACCCAACTGCGGGAGCAGTATCTGAAGGTCCAGTCCCTGGCAATTCTGAAGACACCATCAGCTCCACACAGGAGTTGGTACAGGCAATTGGTTCAAAAGGGGCAGACAACAGGGGCTGCAAAGGCACCTCACTAACGACCGTCGAACCAGCAACTGGCAATAACTGAGTAACATTCTTTGCTGTGGACCTCGGAGGCCTGTCTGCATCCCTGCACCTCTTACACACCCCAGAAGCCGGAAAAGAATCTGAAGACATGTTATAATTAAACCTTTTCCCAAAATAGTAAAAGGCAAAGTTATATCTATGCCTAATAGTACGCTGATTAAATCTAGCACAAAACACACAATTAGCACCGTTGTGGTCAGAACCCAGGCAGGGAATACGGTAAGAGTGAAAATCCCTATGAGTTATTTGCTTCCCACAAGAAATACAATTATTAACTTTTTCTGACATCTGACTGGAGCAAGAAAAAGACCTCCCCAATGGGGTACTTATCTGTAAAAAACGAAAATCCTGGGATTAGATCCAAAAACAAACAGGAACAGGCCGACCGGCATCAGTGAACTGCAAAGGGCACCACGCAGCAAGAAAGGCTGGGGAAATGGCGTCAGCTGAGGTCTTTATAACTTCTGGCACATTGACGTCAGGATAAATGCGACCTCAGCTGGCGCCCGATCCAGACTTTGGGATTCTGGCCAATCGGGGGCTGCTGCTGGCAGGAAGAACCCAACAGAGATGACTGCAACAGTGAACCACGAAGGACATCCAGTGCTGTCACGTCCAAAAGGGAGTCACCAACAAGATTTTGGGAGTATCCTGTTGAACCTGCAGCAAGACTTTCAGAATGAGAGGAAGGGGAGGGAATGCATAAAGAAACACCCCCTTGCAAGAAAATGAGAGGGCATCTACCTTCCACACCAGAGGACATAGGACTCTGGCACAAAACAGAGGAAGTTGATTGTTCAGAGGGGATGCAAAGAGATCTACTTGAGGAGTACACCACTGGTGAACAACGTCCAGATACACAGCGCTGTGAAGCATCCATTTGAGGGATTGAGTGAAGGACCTGCTTACAGTTTCTGCCACAATGTTCGGATCTGAAGGGATATAAAATGCCTGAAGAGTCACTTGATATTTGACATCCAGATCCCATACCAGAAGTGCCAACCAGCAAAGAGGGTAAAATCTTGTTCCCCTCTGTTTGTTGATATGCCATATAACTGTGGTATTGTCTATGAATACCTAGAGAGACCATGGAGCGGGAGAAGAGGATTAAAGGCCTGATGTGCTCCTTCTGCTGATGAGGCAACCACACTCCCTGTACCTTCAGGGAACTAAACGTTGCTCCCCATCCCACATCTGAAGCATCTGTGAACAGATCCTGAGAGGGAAGGGGGGATGAAAAGGGACCCCTAAATTCAGAGACAACTGCTGAATCCACCGGAGAAGTTCCTTCTTGAGACAAGGAAGAAGAGGAACTGTAAAGTCTAGAGGATGCGCATGTTGAAGCCACACTGACTTCAGAAGAAACTGGAACTTCCTCATGAGGAGTTTGGCCAGAGGGAGCTATGGACTGGTGGAAACCATGAAACCCAGAGCTCTCAGAAACTTCCTGGCTGTAATGGAGGCCAAGGGAAGAAGAGTTTCAAAGTAAAAATGAGAGTTAAGGCCTTTGGAGGAGGCAGGGATGCCAGCATAGGCACTATCTGTATCCTGCAACCCAGAAAGGCATGATCCTGAGAAGCAGTCAGGGAAGACTTTTTGAAGTTTATCATGAACCCCAGGATCTGAAGAAGAGATATGGCAAAATGAAAATTTTGCAAAAGGATCTCCGTAGAGGATGCCTGAATTAACAGGTTGTCCAAGTAAGAAAATATTTGGATCACTTAAAGCCTGCAAAAAGCAATCACAGGAGCAAGGCATTTGGTGAACATCCTTAGGGCAAAGCACAGAACTGAAAATGCCAGGAAGCAACAAATAAATGTAAAAACTTTCTGAAAAGAGGATGGATCAGAATATGGAGATAAGCTTCCTTGAGATCCAGTGACACCAGAAAGGCCTGAGGGAGCAAGAGAAGAAACACCGTCTAAAGGGACAACATCTGAAAGGAAGGTACCTTCAAAAAAGTGTTTAGATGAGACAGGTCTAGAATCACTCTCTAAGTACCCTCTTTTCTGGGCACTAGAAGCATTCTTGAATAAAACCCCTTTCCCCTTTTGGACACAGGCATCTCTTGAATAGTACCCTGAGACAAAAGATCTCAAAGAATCGCTGGGAAAAAAGGAAGTTGTTCCTGAGGAGGCTGAGGAATGTCCATAAAAGGAGGCTAGGATAACCACACCATGAAACAGCCATGAAGAATGATTGACAGAACCCAAGAATCCTGAGTGATTCGAAGCCAAATAGGAAGAGAAAGACAAAGAGAAAAGAGAAATGTGGCTGGGAACAGGCGAATAGTCAAGACAGCACTTGGTTTGTCAGGAAAGGAAGGCTTCTGAATCCCTGCAGTCTGAGTGGCCTAGCGGGAGGAGCCCGTTTACCATCCTTTTTACCTATAGCAGGAGGGTGAGATTGCCTATGAACAAAGGCTGGCTTAAAAATGTAGTTTCTCTAAAATTTAGGCACAGGAGAAACACATGTTTAAGCTCTTGTAAGGCCTTTCCCTTGTCCTGAAGAGACTTAAACACACCAGCAGCTGTTTCTTCAAACAAAAGTTTATTATCCAGAGGAGCATCCATCAAGTTAGCCTTAAAATCATCAGGTAAAGATTGAAGCCTAAGTCAAGAATACCTCCTCATTACTGAACTAAAAGCAGCAGCCTTAGAAGAAAGAGGAATCTGCTGCATCATAACTATTTGAGAGGAAGCTCCTAGCAAGGAAAGAGCAGAATATTTACTCTCAGAGTCTGGAAGATCAGAAAAAAGCTGATAAGCCTGAGAAAGATGAGCCAACACATATCTAGATATATGGATCTGATAATTAATTGCCATAAAAGCTAGGGTAGCAGAAGTATAAACCTTCTTACCCAGCCTGTCTGTGGTTCTGCTGTCCTTGTCAGAAGGCATTAATTTGGATGAAGGAAGCAACTGAGATGGCTTATCAGAGGCTACAGACATCACAGAGGGGTCAGCAGCAGGACATTTGAACAAAAAGGTACAATCTTCGGGCACCCTATAAAACTCATCAGGCTTCTTGGGAGCAGGGGGCAGAGAACCAGGTGTGTTAAAGGCATTGGAAAAATAATCCAGTAAAGCAGCCAAAACAGGAGGAATAGCCACAGGTTTCAGAGATTCCAATTGCAGTAACTCATAGTACCTCTTATGAATATAAGAGACCTGAGCACAATCACACTTAAATATTCCATCATCCTAGAGATTGTGTCCCCAAAGGAAATTTCCTCAGAAGGAGTATCAGGACTATTAGATTCCTCCTCCTCTGACCCATAGTCCAAAGGAGAAGGAATCTGAGTAGAATAAATAAGGGATTCTTCATCAGAATCCAACTCTTCCTCAAAAGATTTCAGTTCTCCGGGCCTTTTAAGTGGAGAAGAGGAGCAAGGAGAAGCAGGAAGCAAAACCCTTTGAGGAGGCCTTAATGACAGTAAAGCATTAAACAATCCCTAAGTAAAGGTCTGCCACTCACTTTTTGGATCCCTAGGAGCAAATGAAACATGTTTTGTTTTCTGTTTCTTTTTTAAGGGAATGTCTGCCCTTGAAAACCGAGAAAGCTCTGACTCGGGATCCCATTTGACAACCGTAGTTGGACCTTCCTCCCTAAGAAGAATCTGTAGAACTCCCCGATCCCTCAGAAACAATCAACCGTGGTTACTCCTGAACGCCTGAAATGGATGCCTGCAAAGCCTAATCAGACGTGCTGCCCACCAGATCCTTGCCTCCAACCTGGTCATGGCACAGAAATCTGACAACACAGCCAGATGAGCCTCCAGGTTTGTAACAACCTCGAAAGAAACACCCGTCAGAGGCTGGACAGCGAAAGATTCTGGTCTTACCTTTTTCACCTTCTTCTTCCCTGACAGCTGTTCCTCAGGGCATGAAGTTTTTTACACTGTATTTTCAGCAAGAAACTTAAGACACTGGTTCTCAAGATACAATGAAAGGAAAGAAAGCCTATTACTAATGGTTTTCAGGACGAGCGTCTGACAAATTGAACAAGACGTATGGTCGGGAGAACGCCAAGGCAAAAAATGTACTTATCGTGGCGGTCTTTATGGGGAATCTGTCTCCCACACTGGCATTCACACTTCCTCGATGACAATAAAACCAAATGGCACAAAAAAAAAATCAAGAAAAAGAACAAAACCCCACTTGCAATGGTGAGGACTTCAGCAAACAGGAGAAATCACCAGAATACAAAAATGCATTAAAAATGTCAGAAAACGGACGTAGGCAAACAGCCCAACGGTTAGAAACAGAGTTCGGATTGGCGGCAAAATACGCGAGTAGGGTTACCACCTGTCCCACTTTGCGAGGGACAGTCCCTCTTTGGGCAGTTGTGTCCTGACAAAAAATATTAAAAATGGCAAATGTCCTGAGATTGTAGGACATAATTATGTCCCATATTTTATGTAATAGTTGCATAAAATAGTTATTTCTGTATCTAAAATACCTAAATGTTACAAGAAACAAAAATAAGCAACTAAACTGCTACAAGAATAAGCTTTTATTTAGGCAAAAGAGTAAAGTTCTATCCTTTGTACTGACCATAGGTATGTGTCGGCCTGTAATATCTGATGTTTGTCCCGAAAATGTCCCACTTTGGCCATTTGAAAAGGTGGCAACCCTATGTAACGCGAGGAGCGTTTGGGTAACGTTCGGCATACCCTAAAGCAAAGGCAGGCTTTGATAGACTGGCCGGACGTCGGGCTTCATCCCCATAGCATGGAATCCCATAGGTGATGAATACTGCAGCAGTGAATGTAAGGATATATTTTATTAAGGGCGTTTCATGCATCTTCTTTCACAAGAATTGTAACTTTATTTCTATAGTAACTCAGTTTACAGTTATTATTCATAGCCAACCCTATCCCTAACGCTAACCCTAGTCCTAACCCTGGCTCTCATACAGTACTTCTTTCATAGATACAAAATAACTGAATCCTTCGGCAGCAGAACAAAGTTACGCACAAAGCATGCTGCGTGAGCTCAGTGCACAGCAAACGCAAAAAACAACTGAAATTAATGTTAATGCTGCTGAGTTTTCCAAAACTAATGCTACAAACAAATGCTTACACCCTGTGCACAATAAAGTACAATAATGCTGGTGCGGTAGTGGAGCAGTCAGCTTTTCGTCTTCCAATTGCTATTAGAAAAAAGCAACATTGTATTACAGTTCGTAGTTCTAGTTGTAGTGCTGTTTCTTTAGCATTACTCGATTGTAGTACAACCTCGAGCTAACGTGCCGAATGCCCGATGAATATTCATAGCGTTCACCGTGAATATTCATTATTCGAGTATACGTCCATTTGTTGTTGGTGGGTGGGGTTTATGCAGGACTTGCTGCTGCGTATCCGGAGGTACTGTTCTACAGCAACCACAGGAGTTTTTATTTTCAAACGTTTTTATCTTACTTACGCTCGTAGGGAAAAGCAGTGGGAAGGCGGTACTGGAGAAGAGCAAATATTTGACCGACAGCGTCACCAGTAGGGACAGGAGGCTTGCGGATAAGGAAGAGCGTTGAAAGTAAGTAGGTGTTTAGAATTCTTGGGATTTTAGACAAGTAACATTTTGTTTGTGCGTATATGTTATCAGTCTTTAGCCCTGTTAGGTGGCCTTCATCGCGGGTGATGATGTTTTGATCTGTGTCATATAACTTTGTTTAACTTGAAAACTAGTTTAAGATTATTTAGAGCACTACACACATTTTGGGACAGCATATACTTCCATCCTTCCCAGACTGATGTCATTCTCTCGCCGTTATACTTCTCAAAGGGGAGAGGATGTACACAAGTTTCACCAGTGTCGCTCTAGGGTTACCACCTGTCCCACTTGCGAGGGACAGTCCCTCTTTGGGCAGTTGTGTCCTGACAAAAAATTGTAAAAATGGCAAATGCCCTGAGATTTTAGGACAAAATTATTTCCTATATTTTATGTAATAGTTACATAAAACAGTTATTCTGTATCTAAAATACCTAAAATGTTATAAGAAACAGAATAAGCAACTAAAATGCTACAAGAATAAGCTTTTATTTAGGCAAAAAAGTTAAGTTCTATCCTTTGTACTGATCATGGGTTAGTGTCGGCCTGTAAAATCTGATGTTTGTACCAAAAATGTCCCACTTTGGCCATTTGAAAAGGTGGCAACCCTATGTCGCTCGCTCGATGTGAACTTGTCCAGTCCGGTCGCCAGGCGGAATTTTGCCACTTTACATATCGCTAATTATTTAGGATATGTCAGGAAACCGGAAAGAGACCGTGGCAAACCAAACGGGCACATGGAATATCCACATAATACTTTCTCTGGTTTTCTCTCAAATTGTATATCTGTCCCTCTTAACCCTCCCAATACTGGTGAATTTTGGAGAAATGGTGGTGAATTATCCTTCAAAACTTGACAGTAATTAGAGAAATGCAGACTTCTTTACTTCAGAAAATGCATATTAATACACATTTTCTAATTTTGCCAATGTCTCAAGTTAAAAGTATCCCTGATTATTTCTGAATGTGTCCCTACTTCTGCTGAGATTAGGTATCCCTCCTTTTCAAATGTCCAAAGAGGAGCATTTATGTGGAAGCATAGGGATGTTTCAGGACAAGCCATACATGTACATAGCCAGTGCAAAGTACGGAACTTTTTTTGCCAAAATAAAACCTTATTCTTACAGCATTTGAGTTGTTTATGCCATTTCAAATGATATTTAGGTGTTTCATATACACAATTGTTTTTACACAACTATTAAAGAAAACATACGACATATATAATGATAGAGGGACAATATATTACATAATGACTAAAAAGCAGTTGTGTGTAATGACTAAAAAGTAAAAAATTAAAAATATAAAAAAAGATTTTTTAATAAAGAATGCTTTTTATTCAGTATCTCTAAAAAGTAAAAAAAAAAATAAGAAAGAAGAGCAAAAAAGAAACACAGATAAGCTGATTTCAGAAAAGCATTCAAGGTTGGTCTTGTACTGGCCCTGGTGGTGCAGCAGTTACAGCAAGAGGTTCTTCACTTCGATTCTCGGCTGGAGCACCTTCTCTGCCGAGTCTGCATGTCTTCCCTGCAGTTGAGTGTGCTGTAAAGGCATGCAGGTGGGTGTATGTGTGTGTGTACCTTCTGCGATGGTTGGGTGCTGGGCTGGCAACCCAACACTGTAAACTCCACTGCTAATCAGTCTGTGGACTGGTGATCTGCTGTGGCGACCCCTAACCAGGAAAAGCCGAAAGACATTGCTATTCGAGGTTGGTCTTCCTGATTCCCGCTACTTCTTCTGGTTCCTCATTACCACATTCAGCAAGACCAACTTCAAATGCTTTTCTGAAATCAGCGTGTCTTGTGTTTATTTTGCAAAGTTTTCACTCTTCTTCCTTATTTTTTTACTTTTCATAGTGACTGAATTCTTTATTAAAAAAAATGTTTTTGTATTTTTATTATATTGTTGTATAACTGATTCAAAAATAAAGATCTTCCACCAATCAGTGTTCCTTTACAAGGAATCTTAAGTGTTTCAAACCTGTAAGTACAAAGCATGCAAATAAAGTAGTGTAATATTTATGCAGACAATTCTTTCATCTCTTCTTTATAACTAATTGCCTTACTGATACTGTATTTCCTAGGTTATGGATGAAAAGTGCCCTTTGGAGTCACTCAATAAAACTTCACACATTCTGCAATTGCCTTTGCAATCCCTACATATGCTCAAATCTGTTACCTAAAGTTGTTTCAGTCAAGAATCCTAGAGTTTGTATTATGAACACTCAGAAAATTGTTCAACATCTTGATA
Source organism: Protopterus annectens (assembly GCF_019279795.1). Classification (NCBI taxonomy): domain Eukaryota; kingdom Metazoa; phylum Chordata; order Ceratodontiformes; family Protopteridae; genus Protopterus; species Protopterus annectens. The sequence goes on along the minus strand of NC_056734.1, from coordinate 407,286,263 downwards.
TGTTTATTTGTTACTTAATTTTCTGAATTGTAGTTTGTACATACTACGGCTGCCTTTGTGAAGGTACCTATGTATATTCAGAATTATTATCCGTACCATTTCAGTCATGATTTATGCATTTTGTAGTATTGTTGACCATTTCCAAAGTGGTTGTATGTCATACTTAGTCTAGACATGTGTTACTTACTTTTAAAAAAATGTGTCATGTGCATCAATATCTTTGTCATGTATACTTAATATATTTGTGAGGAGACTTCAAACGGTCTTCTCTGAAAATTGTACCTACCAAATTGACATTCCTAGTTAACAATTGTACATATTAAAGTATACACACACACACACACACACACACACACACACACACACACACACACACACATTGGCAGTTCATCTACAGAGTGAATGATACTGAAACATGGTCACGTCTTGCATTCATCAGTCTTTTAAAATGTCAGATGAAATGACATTGAATTCATGTGGGTAAGGTAATTGCAGGTTTGGAATCCTAATACCTATACTGAAGGTTTTGGCATTTGGGAGTGGAAGTATTTGTGAGAATTTATGTAGGTTAGGTTAGAGTAAGGACTAAGTAAGGGACTAGATTTAGTGTTGTGCATGTGTTTTCATGAGTGTCCTTACATTTTGTGTAATGGCAGTGTTCTGGAAAATTTCTGGAAAATGTTTTGGTAAAGTTCAAGGTTAGGTGAGGGATAGAGGCAGGGTTAGGGTTAACATACATTAGTATGGTGGGGCAGGGGGGAAACCCACCACCTTACTAATGTGTGCTGTCTTTCTCTATATCTATAGTCTGAATGGTGATTCTGTTGAGAGAGTGTTTTGCATATTGTAATGCATATGGTTAAGGGCAGTGTCAGGTTTAGGGCTAGCATGCTTGAGTAAAGATGGATAGGAGTCTTTCTGTTCAATTCACTAATCCTAATCTATAGTTTAACCCTCTCCCAGTTCCTAGTCTGGCAATCTCTAGTATAATGAAACACTATTTTTCTTATCCATTTTTATAATTTCCAAATTCCATGGATTAATTTCTACTTCCTAATCAAAATGAGTCTTTTCTTCAGCCAGTTAGAAAATCAGTTGATCAATATCAAGTAAGTTGAAAATCTCCAGAAGTTAATGCATTCCGTTTTCCTAACCCACTGAAGTTTCTTTTGTAATGCTGGATGGCCCAAAAATAGTATTGCCCTAATTTCAAGGTGCTTGGTACAGTCCGCATGCTGTGCTGACATATAAACATTTTGTTAATACTGGACTAATTGTTATCTTGGTTCCCATTTTTTTAGACCATGTGCTGGCATCTACTAATCCTACATAGTTTTAAATATGTTTTACAGTATCTCAATTCTAAGCATCTTATATATGTCAGGACTTCTCTCATATCTTCCTCTGTCTTTGCCAGATTCCAGTATCCAAGTAGGATTACTACTCCACGAAAATCCTTAGCGGATGTCAATATAACCCTTAGTAGCACAATATCAGCCAGTGGGGGGAGGCAGATTATAGTAAATGTTAATCTTATTCCTTGGTAAGGTAATTGCTCTTTTTTTCTATCATCCATTGGGGTTAACTGTGTGCTCATCAGTGTTGAACCGTAATCCCCCTAGACACTAAGAGAAACATCTCTCCTCTGTGCTTCCATGTAACTAGAACATACTCCTACCTCAAAACCCTTACTGCTCAGATAGACATGCTACCTCTGGATGTGTTTCCTGCAGTGCTGTTATAAAGCGGTTCATGTTGTACCTTAGTTGACACAAGTATGGGCTTTATATTTACTCATAGTCTACTATCAGTTTCAGGCTTAGAAAACCCACACGCAGTCAGCAGCTGGGAAGCAGTTTATATTTTACTGTACTAATTGCATCTTTTAATTCTGTCACTTTTATCTTTTTAAGTCCACACACAGCAGACTACAACTTTTTTTTAGACAAAATGGCAGTCTATAATATCAGCAATGGAAGTTTAATCAGCTTTTTCACCAGGTTTGGAACTTGCATCTTAGCTTCACTGTATGACCTGTTTTCTTCTGCTGGAGTCTGAAAAAGAGAAGCTGTCCATATACTGCCACTCCTAGTACTATGAGTAATGACTGTAGTTCCACTGTCATCTTTTCCACACATTTCATTACTTTCCTGAACACACATTGCCTAGTCTTAATGGTATGGAGATGAGCTGAATTACACATTTATCTCGTATACTTTAAAAACAGAGTATGCTGCTTCTGTGGAAAATTAAGATGTCAGTGGTCTGCATGCATATGTTTTTGAAATTATTTTGCTAGTTAGTGTAGTGTTCCGGTTAAAAATTGTTTGGTTGATATTTTGCTTGATTAGCTTTTTAGTGCAACTGATTTTTATAAGTTCCTTTCAGTGAAATATTTTCTTGTGAGTTACAGACAATGCTGCCAGAATACTCATCAATGTGTGCATGCTGTGGATTTATTGTTCTTTTTACAAAGAAAGCAGTGATTATGCAAGTTGAATTTAAAGATTTATGTACAAGTTTTTCTGTGAGTATGTATTTCTTAAAAAATGGTTTATATAGTTGAGATTTTGTTTGTAATTAAAGGATGTAGCATTCTGGAAAATGAGTAGAAATTAGCATTAAAGTTGGTGTGATAAAAGATTTGTAAGGGCAGATTGCCTCAGCTTGATTAGACAGACGCAGTTCCATAAACATGATTGATTTCATTTTACATCTTCAACAGTAGAGTTCCCATGGAGCTGAACACTGCAGTGTACACTTGACCATTTTTTTCTGAAAATACGAGTGATGAGGACAGACTAAAGCCTGCCATCTGTTCTTTACTTAACTGCATATTAATTTAATAATTGTTTTGATAAACTGAATAACTGCTTTTGTCAACCATCAGTGTGTGTGTCTGTTCTAACATGCTAACACAGATGGACAGTAACTGAATCATGATTTGCTGACCACTGATGGAGATTTTCTATTGTTTGTGGTACTTATTCCTTATTTTATATTTTTGCAGGATTAAAGTCATGTTCTGTTTTAGTAAAACAGAAGCCAAATCGGGAAGTTTTTTTTTTTTAACCGATTTTAACCAGGACGCATTGCTTTGAAAGAACATAGTACAGACTATGCTGGACTCATAAATGGAAGAATTATTTGCTGCAGATTGCATATACACACACACATGAACAGGTTGACAGTAATAATGATATAATAAAACAATTAGTTACCACTCACTCATTGATGATGCCATGTTTCAATGGTGAAAGCGCTTAGTGTGTGGATTAATATTAAACCCTTCGGAAATACTTTGGTGGTCGTGGTTCATTTTTGTTTTATTAGTTATTAGTTTATTAGTTTTTACCCATTTGGGTTATTTTGTTATTTTAATAATGATATAATGTTCTTATCCAAAGCATGGTAAGTAGTTAGAATGCATTCTTCAGTCATTTTTTTTCTGCAGTTACTAAATGTTTTTGCCATGTCTTTAGCAGTATGGCCTCCCTGCAAAAAGTTTTAATGTTTTAGATTGTTTTATATACTGATAAACTTAAGATTAAATATAAGAGAAGAAACAAAGCTGGTCAGATTAGTAACACTGACAAAAGGAAGAAACCGATTAGTACATGCATATCAGTCCTAGAAAAAATGTGACGGAAGTATAGAGTCTTTTCATTGAAGCAAATAAGATTATTTCATTTCAGCATTGGGCTTCATACAGAAATGATTCTTATTATACAGCTTTCAGGAAACAAGTTTGTGGGTGCCAGACTTAGACTAAATTGTACCTTGATATTCTACTGAAGGGACTTGCTTGTAGTAGATCACAGGTGGAAATGATGGCTATGATGCATCCTTTGCTGTTACCAGAAAAGGGTGAAGCTGTCCCATAGAGTGCTGTGATTCAACTGGCCAGTTCTAATTCCACAAATCTAACTCTCTTGAGTCTCAGATCTAAACAGTTTCACAGAGGACAAACAAAAACACAGAAAAGAACCCCTTGATTGCTCTTTTGCTGTATTTTGATGCCTTTGCTGCTTTGGAGTATGATACTGTTGGGGGTGCGTGCCAATTTTTTGTTTAACTGGATACATTTGGCTATTTAAAAAATAATGAAAAGTAAAGCAACACAAATGAATCCTAGCTTTGTAAGGTGAATTATTAAAATGCATAAAAATAATTTTGAGGAACGTTTCATGGTTGGGCATTAAACCACTCTTATGCATGAAGTGTTGACCCTGTACTCCTTTATTAAGCAAGCAGTTAATTAACACACACCCTGGAGGGCATTATTGCTTGCTTAATAAAGGTGTATGGGGGCAATGCTTCATACATGGGAGTGGGTTAATGCCCCACCATGAAACGTTCCTTAAAATTATATTTATGCATTTTAATAATTCACTTTACAAAGCTGTGATTCGTTTGTATTGCTTTACTTTTCATTCTTTTTTTTCCAAGTACTTTTATTTTTAATATTTATATAAAATAGTTCCTCCACCTATTATTTCATACTTGCTGTAGTATATGTTAATGGTGTTGGAGGAAACATTTTACATCCAAAATATAACACTTTAAAAATCCAGGTATTTACTTTATTTTTTTGGTCTCTTACTCCTAAAATGTTTGTTTTTTGCCAGTCTTTGGAGATAGAAAATAATATCTAAGTAAATTTGTAATTGTATAAGAGCAATAATTAAAATCTGTTCTTAATTTTGAGTGTTCGCTCCCATTTATTTTAGGATTTATTCAGATTTTTTTTCAGCTGAAGGGTCCAGAAGTATACAGACCTCTTTGCTGCTGCCATTGGCAGATCTCACCCCCCCCCCCCACATACACACACACACACTCACCTCTGCTTCAGAAAATGCATGCTAACATAATCATTTAAAACCTGAACCTATTTCGAGCCTTTGTCCCTTTTTATTTCAGGCTTATCCAGATACCTTGATCGAAGAGCATACATATCAACTGTACATATTTTTGCAGAATGCCCAGATTTTTGCCACATTTGCGGTCTGTTTTTCATAAAAAAATGTGTTTTTGATGAACCACTGCAATGATCTAAAGCTTAAAGTCGCTAAATAATGACATGCATTTGAATTTCAGTTTTCATATCCTTCAGGAAAATGCATGCTAACATCAAGCCCATTCTTCTAGCAACATTTAAGTTTATAAGAACAATATTTAAAATGTGCTCCTATTTCTTAGCATTTGCCCTCCCCCCATTATGTCAGGCTTTGTCTAGATTTCTTGTGCTAACATGTTGACAGGTACTTTTAAGAGGTCGAGAGGTACGTAAAACTGCTGCTGCTGCTGTCAGGGATCACTTACTCTTTCCACACATGCTCACCTTCACACCTTAAACACACACACACACACACACACACACACACACTCTCTCTCTCTGCGTTCATGCACAGATTCACTCACACATGCAGACAGAAACATACAAACACACATACACACTTGTTTTGCTCGATCAGTCTCTCTGTCACTGTCATCTCTCTCTCTGCGTTCATGCACAGATTCACTCACACATGCAGACAGAAACATACAAACACACATACACACTTGTTTTGCTCGATCAGTCTCTCTGTGTCATGCACGCATAACCTCTCACACAAACATGCTTTATTTTTTTACTTTACACTCTAAATAGCTAAAGTGCTCTTTAGCAAGTGTAAAATGGCTCACTCGCTCTCTTTCACTGACATGCACTCAGACATAAACACAATTTTTAGTTTTCTTCTTTTTATTCATATTTTACACTCACTAAACAGCAAAAGTGCTGTTTAGCGAGAATAAAATAATGGTGACGGCAGACTCGTTTTTCACATTAATAACCTGCTGGAAAATTTTGTTCTCCAGTCAGAATACTGATATACAGTTTTCCCATTCTATAATTATACTTTACTTCTGAGTAACTATAGCCTTAGGATAAGAGTAATTACCCTGGTTATTTGAATCCTGTGTCCACAGTACCATAAGATGAGATATATATATATTTGGTGAACAGTAGCAGAATTCCTGGTTTAAAGTATGTTAGAGAAAGGTTTGAAATTCTGATGTTATATCATTGCCTACTTTTTTATAGGATCCCAGGTCTTTATAAGGCTAGCCTTCCAAGGGACCATTGAGGAGCCTTGCTCAAATTCCCAGTTGTCTGATTAAGTAACTTACTCCGGGATTACAGCTGCCATTCTTAACACTCTGTGCTAAGTGCCAGACTAAAATTATTTCAAGTATCTTTGGGGGGGATAGAATCCACAGCCGTCTGAGCTTGCAGCACCAAAGGCAAGTGTGCTACATGTTGAGCCTCTGATACTACTTTGTTTCATAAAAGGCAAAAAGTAGATATCGGGGGTCTGGAGATGCAAGAGATCTGATATTAATTGCTGACATCTGACCTTAAGTCTTAGATCAAAACATTTTGTTTGTAGAGAACAGTGTACATTCATACCATTACAGTTTTTTGCCTCAATGCAGCCAGCCATGCTTTACTGAGTTGGGATTAGGACATCATTTTCTCTCATGTATACAGTTTGTGATATTTTTTTAGAGCCATGTCCTATTGTAATAACAAGTCATTTAGCATCAATGCTACTTTCTCTTTACACCATGCCTGAAAATAAGTCGTCAAAGGGAAACTTCCAGTATATGGCTTCATAGCCAACATTAGATTTGAGAATCTTGACTACTAGAGCTGGGTCATGTAATATGTCTCACCATATAAGTATATTCTTGTGTCATACATATCCTGAGTGTCTTGGACCTGGTGCTGGACCTCAGGCAGAAGTAGATACATTCTGGAGAGGTCAGTGCCAACTCTGTACATCTAGCAGACCAACGACTTTCATTAATGTCTTCATATGATGCCTGGGGCCCAAGGCTACATCTGCACTCTTTTTATTGTGGTATTCCACCAGCCATATACATAATTCCCTGCTAGAATGCTGTTATTTCTCCAAACCTCTTCATTGTTTCCTTCTTCTGTGTTTTAGGAGGAATATTTATATTTCCTATTCTTATTCTTTTGTTTAACCAACGCCCCCTCTCAGTACCAGTACTGGAAACATGAGCCACAAAGCATCATAAAAAATGATGGTCTACATCATGTGGGATCATCCATTACCAACAGTTTAAAAGATAGATGCTAAAAACTGGATATAGTGGTCCAAGAAAAGAAGGCAAAAGTAGCATTCATCATTGAAATAGTCACACCCAGTGACTACAGTGTCCTGCATACAGAGAGACACAAAGTCATAAAATATCAGGATTTGCAAGCAGAACCGAGAGCAATGTGGAAGAAAGATATCCAGACAGTTCCAATAGTAGTAGGAGCAACGGGTCTAGATATGATACCAATACATGTAACTCCATATGAATTGCAGAAGGAGTCATAACTGGACATATTGCGGGTGCTGCAGAGAGCAGTTTTGGCTGACATCAAAGAGTGAAACATTACTAATTTCATGAACTTAATCATACTTTGACTTAGGAATGGAGTCCATTCCCATCATGGTATTAGAAACCCAAAAGATCTGGAGAAATTAAAAAGGGGGATACCATATATCTTGTCTCCCTTCTTCAGTTATAACCATCTCCCTCCCCTTGGTTATTTGGATAATCACCCTTTTTACTCTTTGGCCTTCATATGGTGTATGATGATGATGATCTTTGAATCCTTATTAATTAACTTACTAAATTCCGTTTTGTTTAAATGAGTCTCTTACAACATTACAGTATGTGGTCTAACTTTCTTCCCAAAATGGGGGACCCTTGAGCATTTTACAGAGGCTGTCAAAACAGTAAACATTCCAGTAACTAGTTTCAACCAATCGCCCACTGTCATTTCTTCGTCTGATTTTTTTTTTGCCTGTGTTCATTTTCTTTGCTACCCTATATCATTAAAGCCAGTAATTTTGCCGTCTATACTTCACTTGCTTTTTTCCCCATTCCCTCTTCAATCATCAGCTTGAGTTGCATAGGTTTCTATGAAAGCATGAACATGTTAAAATACATTATCACAACTATGTGCAGTACTAAACTATACACTTATCCAAACTGCACTATGAGAACTAGTGTGCATGTTTGGTACTATGGTATGCAGACTTTCTCCCCTAGAAGTACAGGGAGTACTAAGCCCCTATACCATACCATATTAGTATGCTCACCATGAGCCTAAAAACCTTGCAGTCCACTCCCTAGAGATCCTACTACAGCATTATTACTCAAAGCATATCTGTACAGCCTTAACTCTCTGCTATGTGCAGATCTGCAGCCTTACATACCACTTTGCCTTTTTTCGTTAATCATTTCTTTTATTTCAGTCCTGATAACATGAGTTTGTATAGTTTATATAGTAAAAATAAATGCTAGTAGTTATTTTCATTTTTCCCTTTTTCTTTCCTTACTGTACTGAAACTGCAGTAGTACAACATACATTTTAAACGGCTTTAAGAATGTATAGTTACATTCTTGACTTTTGCATCAAATCAGTTTCTTCATGATCAGTTTCAACAAAACCACAGCTTTCAACATCGTAAAACAACTCTCAAAGCAAGCTTTGTTTGACAACTTAAGAGTATTAGATGTTCTTTATTTGATCACAACTTCAATAGCCTAAGCTATATGAGTTATGTCCTACCACGGACATAATGGCCGGTCAGCTTCCAAAGCTTTAGGATGTCCACCTTCCATGCACCCAAACCATTAGTCAGCTGAGCCGACTAAAAGTTAGGTTTGGGCACCAAGCCCTTCAGAGCCTTCCAAATGCTAAGAGAGCACTCTGATACTGGCTTTTGGGGATCAGTGGTTGTCTAAAACTGTTCCTTTGTTTGTTTGGCAGATAAGTTTCTTTCAGAGAAAAAAACCTTCCCCTTTACATTTTGTAACAGAAAACTTACCTTTTTTGTAAAATATATATATATATTTTAGCTAGGAAAATTGTGTTTGACTGGCATGTGACTTTTGTTCATTTTTAAATAGGAGAGTCACTTTATTTATTTGCATTTGTTTACCGGGAGGTCTACTGGGCCAAGATGAGCCTGTTTTCAGTGGAGGCCCAGGGAGAAAAGCTCCAAAAACAAACAGCGTGATAAAGCCATAGAATCAAAATACAACAATCAACTAGCGATGTTACAGAGCACTACATTACAGAAGAGTAATTTTTTTTTTTTACTTTTGTGATGAACAAAGTTGTTTAAAACTTAAAACGACATTTTCTGGCTTTTTGGGGCTGGGGTAAATGTTTAAAGTACATTTTTCTGTGTTTTCATAGAAGGCAGTTACTTCTTTACAAATTACATGTTTATTGCTGCCTAGCTCCCTAGGAACTAGGCACCAATTTTTGGCTTAACCATTGAACACCCTACCTGCTACTCAGTTGTACCTTCTTCCAGCCACAAAAAGAAAACTACTGTTGAGCAGCCTTTGCCACTGCATCTGGCTAATCAGTTGGAGGTGGGTGACACTTGTGTGGCCAAAGCTGGTTTCTTGGACAACACATCATTTTCCCTTTGGTGTAGTCCATACAGCCATCACGGACTGGAGGTCAGGTTAGATAGACACATCCTCTGCAGCTATTGATGTGACCTTGTCACAAAGAGGGGAGTTACTCTTGTCAGTCCAGGGAGAAGAGGCAGGAAATCACTCTCTGCTTAGCCAGAAAGTTGTGCCTATCTCTAGAGAGGTGATTGCTGATAATTCTGCATCATGTCTTCCCCTGTCTAAGTGACACTAGACTGGAGTAATTTATTGGGCTTGGCTCAGGGTTAATGCAAGCTTTTGATCCTTCTTATATGTCTGGTTCTGTTAAATTCTTCATTTCCTGAAGAGAGTCAAGAGTTTGATCCCGAAAATGACTGTGAAGGGACAGATGATGTATCTCCATAGATTCTTGATTCAGATTCTGAAGTGCATTGTGAGGGATTCTCTTTTTCAAAGACTATTTCCAGAATAAATTGGTTGTTTCAGTAGGAAAATAGTGATGCTTCTCAGTTCCTCAGAAAATATTTTGATTTATTAGAACTGGAATTTCCTGAACTTACACCTATTCTTCCAGTTCTTTCTGATTTTGATGGTGTTTTTGTCACAGCCTGCAATTTCTATGACAGGTTAGCCTGCTTACCCCCCCCCCCCCCCGCCGCCAAAAGCATATCGTTTCTATATGGTTCCTCAGACTATTAAGTTTGTATAGACTAATAACATACCTGATCCAGTGCTATAGCTTTAGTAAACCTAGCTGTTGCAAAGCATTTTGTTAATACTACTACTACTCTTTCTGATAAGTATGAGAAGGCTTTTTGTAAGTTTGGGGGAAACTGTATGCTTCAGCAACTCTGGCTTTTAGAATTCTTGAGTGTCGGACTCATATAATGAAGTTTCTCATGGTCACTTGTGAGAATAAGAGGAACGTTTTGGCATTGGTAGTATCTTATGGGAAAAACCTGCTGTGTGTAATTTGGCATCTACTGTTTTTCGAGTCACTACCCAGTGTTTAAAATGTTCAAATCATTCTAATGATGTCACTTCCAGGGCTGCCGCCATTAGAACTGTTATAAGGAGGTTTGCCTGGCTGTGTTGACAAAATCTCTCACAGGGTGTCAAAAATGAAAATTTGAATTCTCCCTCGGATAGAGTACTGTCTTTTGGACCTTCTGCAGTATAAGTCATTAAAAAGTGTGATGAGGGGGAAAGATGATTCAATGGATATCTAAGAATTTTCAACCATCCTTCAAGTTTGCCAAATGATTCTATGCTCCATTGTCCAGTTTCAATAAAAAGAAAAATAACCAATCTCAGCAATCTGCTGGTAAACACATTAGCAGGGAGGTTCCAAAAAGAAAGCAGAAACACCCCAGAACAAAAGAGTTTAAGTCTGCATGACTATATGATGGACTTTTTGCCCCCATCCCACCTTGGCAGCCCCTTAATTCTTTCAAAAAATCGGAACATCCATTTCTCTGTTTGACAATGGATTGTTTCAGACAAATGGGTTCTAAGAGTAATCCATCAAGGTTACAGATGACAGTGGGAGTCTGTCCCTCCTTTTCAAGGGAATCCTCCTCATTTGTCAGACCAAATGCTTCTTTTCTCTTATGCCATCCAGCATATGCTGTCCCAAGGAGTGATTGAAGCTGCCTCTTCTCCTTAGTTAGGAAACGTGTTTTATTCAAGGATGTTTATGTTGCCAATGAAAGAAGCCTCGTACAGAGCAGTTCTGGACTTTACTTTTCTGAACCTGTTTGTGATAGTGCTCAAGTTCAAAATGCTGTCACTACACAGCTTGTTACCACTTATTCCCCATTTGAGTTTCCTATTGGTCTTATATTTAAAAGATCCAAATCATTACATTTCTGTAGATCCAAATTTCATGTGTTTCTTAAGGTTTTGAGCATCTGGATCACATTATCAATTCTCTGCCTTACCCTTCGGAGTATCTGTTTCTCCAGAGTTGTTCACATAATGTCTAGCTCCTGTGCTAGCCTACTGCAGGCTTCAAGGTATTCACATTTTCATAAGATCATAGAATCACAGCAAGTTACTAGGCTACTGGCACGGAGGCCCCTATAATCCTAGCCAATAAATTTGCCCATGTTCCCACAAGTCAGCACCTGATGCCTTTGTCCAGCAGAGAGACAGGTGGAATCCTGGGGGTGTATTTTCCATTTCCCATCCAGTCATCCAGGTTCCTCTTAAAGAAGGATAACAAAGTACTCTGCTTGATGTGGAGAGGGAGTCTATTCCAAAGATGGGGAATCTCTGGGAGACAGACCTGTTCCGCCAGCAAGTCCTATTGATGTTGTGTGCTGGTCACGCGAGTGGAATTTGGCATGTGGATGTGCAGCAGTTTCATCAAGGTGGGGTCAGAGATTGCTCTGTATGCCAGACATAGATCACCTCTGAGGAGTCTGTATGAGACGGAGTAGAGGGACAGGGCTTTTAGCCTATCCGTGTAGGATAGATTTTTGAAGTCCTGGATTTTCCTGGTCATAAATGTCTGTTATCTCTCCAGCTGCTGCTTGTGCTTCGCGAGGTACATGCCGAAAGGGATGTTTTACTCTGATGGGCTTGATAATGGAGGACTATAGGGAAGTTATGACTTCCTTGTTCCTGGAAGAAATACCTTTACTAATGAGATGAGGCATGTAGAAAGCTCAATGGAGGCAACATGGTAGTCAGAAGTTAGATTGCTGTCAACTTGGGTGCCCAGGTCCCACACAACTACTTGCATGCTTAGAATGTTGTTTGATAATTTGTGGAGACATCACTGTCGCCAAAGGGGATGATGATGATGCATTTTGTGGCATTTAGTTTGAGGCTGTGTTTCTGGCACCAATCATTTGTCAGGGTGAGACTGTCATGTAGTATGTCTACATCACTAGGGAAGTTGATGACGGTGCCCAGCTTGCAGTCATCTACAGACTTGGTCAGCCATAAACCTCTGGTTTTGGTTTGTACCTCAGAGAAGTATATCCCAAACAGCAGGGGCCCCAAGACCACTCCCTGGGGTACACCACTTGTTGCGGATCTACTACTTGAGTTTGAACTCACTCAGTCAAAATCTGGTCACATATGGATTTATGCCAAGCTGGGATAGTTTATCTATTATGTATGTCCAAGTGGGGAATAGTGTCGAAGACCTTGGCCAGGTCAAGGTGGGTGGTATGCACCATCTTCACCAAAGCAATGGATGAGGGGAATAACTAAAAGTCTACCAGATTTAACAGGCATGATCTCCCCCTGACAAAATCAAACTGTGTGGAATGAAGCATTTGGAGGTTGCCAGTGTCCTTGTTAAGGTGGACTGTGATAATGTATTCCATGGCCTTGCAAATCAGGCTAGTTAGGCTGATGGGTCTAGAATTGCCTGGATCATTGGACACTCTACCTTTGTGCAGAGGGATGACAGTGGCCATCCTCCATTCGGCTGGGACGAAACCGGTACTCTGGCTTAGATTGAATAGGGTGCTTAGTGGTACTGCGAGTTCCTGTCTGAGTTGATGCAGGATGCAGCCTGGGATGTTATCAGGTCCCATGGAAGCTGTGTTTTTAGCCTTAGGGCAGTAGTGACTTGTTCCTTAGAGATAAAGGGTGGGGGGCAGGTGCTAGGGATATACTGGTTTACTGATCTGGGGGGCAGGTGCTAGGGATATACTGGTTTACTGATCTGGGAGGACAGAGGGTGAAGTTTTCACTGAACCGGTCTGCCAGCAGGTTGGCTATATCCACTACATTTGTGTATGTGGTATCCTTGACCATCAGTTCTGAGCAGATTTGGGTGTTCCCCTTAGATTGCAGATGTATGTGAACAAGGCCTTATGATTGTCTTTAGTAGATGTGGCCAGTTTAGACTTGAAGTTAGCTTTGAAGGACTTCACTAATACCCTTGTTTCCCCTTTAGGTGAAGGAGAGATTGCTTCCAATTTGGCACCTGTTCCTTCTTGGTCCGGGACAGCATTTTTTTCCTTTTGTTGTAGAGTTTATTTATAACTGATGTCCACTGGACAGTTTTACTCTTCCTTGAGGAGGAGGAGGATTTTGTCCTGTCAGTTATTGCTGAATCCATGCATTTATATAAGTGGTCGTATAATACTTTCATGTAGGTTTGGGCATTAGTGCCAGGTCCTGGTGTTGGGAAGGGGCTATGAAGTTGTTTAGACCTTTCTCAGGAGGTTGCAATCAGCTTTGGAGAAGTTTTTTTGTTTAAACCTAGCTGGGGGCATAGGGAGAGCTGATGACTTCAAAGGTGACCACTTTGTGGTCTGATCTTACCGGGAATGATGACACTGTTTTTTGCATTTCTTATTTAGATGACTTGTTTGTCTTTGCTTGTCTTTGCAGAGTCTTTTTCATAGTGTAAGGCTGGATGAGATATATCCTAGACAGGCTGGGATTCCAAGAGTACCTCTTGCAAGACTCATGAGAAAATGTGGCACCTGAAATCTCTATGGTCACACCACCAGTCCCTAGACCTTTCAAATTCCAATTCTAGGATTTGTGAAAATAGAGATCATGGTAGACACACCATATATCTCAGAATCCAGTACTCACTTTCTCTCCTGCTGTTCCAGTAGTTGGTCACAACAGATGCGTCGGTCTTTACTTGGCGATCAGTGTCTGTGGGGATAAAAGTTCATGGCTTTAGGAACAAAAAATACAGATCGAAACATATTAACATAAGTGATATTAGCTGTTACACATTCTCTGTTATTTGTAGTCCCCAAGACCTCTACAAGTGTTTACAGACCACACCACAGCATGAGGAAACCAGATCTTGCCCTCTGTGCAGACTAGCCATGGTAGCCCAGGATACAGCTTTTCAGTAGAATCTCACTGCACAGGCAGTCCATCAAAGTAAGATTAAATGGAAGACAAGCTGAAGAGGACCTGGAAAGACCCTCACAAATGTAAGCAGAATCAGGTCTTACAGGATTTGATTCATATGTGGGGAACACCTCTCTAAACCATCAGCTGGCAAAATTCTGATCCATGATTCCATTCAAAAAGGCCTGGAAGACATGCATTTTCTTTTCCTTGTACCGGAATATTTCTGTATATTTTTCCACCCTTTCCACTAATATCAAGGGTATTTTGGAACATTTAGGAGGACACCCCAAAGATCACTGTGGTGATTCCCTTCTGGCCTAGGCAACAGTGCTTCACCCTTCTGGAAAAGGCCAAAGGCAATTACCACAAGCTTCCTCACAGACTGGATTTACTCGCACAACACCAGGGGTGTTTTGTTGCATCCTTCTCCAAACAATTGCAACTGACTGCCTGGATGATAGGATCTACACTGAATACTTGTAAAGTAAGGCAAGTACCATTTACTTGGTGTATTTTGTCCCCCAGATAGATTTACCTTCCTTTGTATTACTTGTACACCAAGGCCTTAAAGTAGTGTTTCTGCAACTAACTGCTTACACTCCTAATTTCCTGCTTCGACTTCTTCCTTGCTTACACTTACATTACAGCTCCAAGGCTTCGACTTCTTATGCTGATTACTTTCCTTTCCAGTCTTCTGTGAGGGTGCAGGACAGATCTCTACCGGCTTTTTCTGGTTATACCTTCCCCCATTTTGTATCTCCCTCCTCTAACTTCCTCCTCCCCCATGCATATTAACTAGTCTATATTAGTGGGTCTCCTTGAGCGGCGCCCTTTTGAAAGTTATCGTTTGGCCTGCTTGTGGAGAGGAAGCCTCCCCAGACCTTTTTCAGTGTGACTGCATCAGTTTAAGTAAATTAAACTAGTACAATACAGCCAAACAGACACATTTGGTGTAAACAGAAACAAGTGGAGTGATACATTTGGTGTACAAAGAAAAGAAACTTAAGCCCATTGATATAATTGGAGTTAGTGTTAGCCCCGCTGCGCTCGGGCTCACTCCGCTCCCCTCCCTGCTTCCTATTTCCACCCACTAGTGCTGCATTTCAACTGAACTTAAGCCACGCCCATCATGCTAACCACCAATCACTGAATCTGCCCCACCCCTGTACCCATTTCCTTCTCTTCCACTATTCCATATCCTGTAAAGCACAGTCTTCCATCTAACTACCATACAATCACAAAAAACACCTCTCATCATCCACCACACCCACCCCATCCCAAGCAGATCTCACACTCACGACCAAACCATGCCCAAACTACCCAAACCCACATACATACACCTCTTACTATTGCTCCTAGGTGTACCCACACTCCCACTGCTAACTTCTATCACCAACCACCAAAAACAACTTAATTTTATCCATATACCAAGAAAAACTACTTCCACTGACATTATTACAACACACCCTTTTACTCAACTAGTCCCACATCACTACCAAACCTTCTTTATTCACCACTATGCACACAGATCACAGCCATCACACTACCAGTCTCAAACAAGCATAAAGAACTTTAAGACCCTAAACAAACTACTCAAACTCTATTTTTACCTCAGAACCTAACTCATTAGCTGTGGTGATATACACCCAAACCCAGGCCCAGAAAATATAGGAGCCCCAACCCGAATGATACCCTACTCCACCAAGACAAATCCACGCTCCTCATTTTAAATTTAAATGTTAAGTATACTAAACAAAGTCCACAACCTTCATGCACTACTCTCCTTTTATCAACCTGAGATGGTCATACTAACAGACTTGGCTTAAACCAGGCAACCAGAACAATGAAATCACTCCACCAGGTTACAGTATAATTCGTAGTGATAGAATAGGTAAAAACAAGGGGGGGTGTTGCTGTAGTGTATAAATCTCACATCATCCTTGAGAAAGTAGACATAACCCTAGACCTCATAAAGTTGAACACACTCTAACAAAACTAAAACTTAATGATAATAAACGCATCAACATCATAGGGTGCTACATCCCTCCAGGCAACAATATCCCCATTACAGAAAAATTCCTCGAATGGATATCTAACTCCCTCCCCGAGGAAAGCATAGTATTAGGAGACCTTAATACTGACTGGCAAAACTGTTCCATTCATAAGCCACTCTCCCATATTAACCTACATGGCCTAACCCAACTCGTCACTACCCCACAAGAACAGACAAGAGAACCAAACATCAATCTACTCTAGATTGGATACTCTTATCCCACCCATCACTGGTATCCCTAGCAGGGTGTCTACCAGACACCAAGTAGTTGCCAAGCCACATTCTTACTCGGATCAAAATCACCACAACTGACCCAAATATCTACATGCCTAATTTAGAAACAAAAAAAACACTTTTAACTGCTTCAACTTTATAAATGACCTAAAAATGTGCAACTGGGCCCCCCTTGAAAACCTACCTCGTGATGAAGCTGTACTATATTTCAATACTACCTTTTTAAACACCCTTAATCATCATGCCCCCTCCAGAACAACAATAATTAAAACTAAATATGCCCACTGGTTAGCCCCAGACACAAAATCCCTCCTCAAAAAAAGAAACAAGGCCTGGACCAACTACCTAAACAGTAAACCCCAATTACACAAACAAATATATGTTGAACTACATAACAAAGCCAAAAAACTCACCAAAACAGACAAAACATCTTGCTACCAAAAGTTACAGGATAAGCACAGGAACAACCCACAAAAATTCTGGGCAGCAATTAACTCTATTCTACAACCAGGTAAAACAACTACCCCAACCTCAAAAATAGATGATAACCAAGAAGACATCCCCACACAATTTAATAAATACTTTACGGAAACCATCCAGACTCTTACAAACAACCAACCCTATGACAACATCCCCATCCCTGCAAATCCACCCCACACCCCCAACTAACAATTGCCTGAAGTTCAGCTTCCACCCAGAACCAACCAAATCCATTGAAAAACTACTCCGCAAGCTCAAACCAACGTCTCTAGCTGCAGGTAAATTACCCGCTGACCTCCACCTGGCTGCAGAAGTCATATCATATCCTGTCTCCATCCTAATTAACAGGTCCGTCTCCGAGTGCATAGTACCCAAGCTATGGAAAATATCACATATCATCCCTCTACATAAAGGGGGAACCTCCCTGGAACTCAGTAACTACCGCCCTATAGCCATACTACCCCCTTTATCTAAAATTTTAGAGATGGTAATACACAAGCAACTAATGAAATATCTCCTAGAAAATAATCTGAAAACAACACAACAACATGGCTTTAGACCCTTCCATAGCACCTCCACCGCACTAAGAGAATTCACCAACATTGTCAATACTCACAGAAACAATGGACTCCTTGTATCTGCCACCTTCCTTGACTTGTCCAAAGCATTCAATATGGTTAACCACAATAAACTCCTTCTTTCACTAGCACCTCTAAACCTTACCACCCCTGCCATCTCCTGGTTCAAAAACTACCTAGAGGGAAGGAAACAAGCTGTTATGTGGCAAAACCAACTCCCCCCTCCCTACCAGTCTCCCTAGGAGTACTCCAAGGCTCCATCCTGAAGTCAACTCCTCGTTGGTCAGATCCAACCATAAGCTAATCACCGTAGATATCCACATCCCGCCCTCACTCCTCATTAAGGAAACCACAGTAAAAAATTTCTCCAGTGCCAACTTCATGCTTCTTAAGACAGAAATGGCGAACTTCATGACACCCATGGAGATGGACAATACAGTTATGACTGCTGAATCCTACACAAATACACTCTACAGGCACTTACACGAGGTGTCTGGTAGACATCCTGCTAGGGATATCAGTGATGGGTGGGATATGAGTATCCAATCTAGAGTGGATTGATGTTTGGTTCTCTTGTCTGTTCTTGTGGGGAGAAGTGATGAGTTGGGTTAGGCCATGTAGGTTAATATGGGAGAGTGGCTTATGACTGGAACAGTTTTGCCAGTCAGTATTACGGTCTCCTAATACTATGCTTTCCTGGGGGAGGGACTTTGATATCCATTCTAGGAGTTTTTCTGTAATGGGTATATTGTTGCCTGGAGGGATGTAGCACCCTATGATGTTGATGCGTTTATTATCATTAAGTTTTAGTTTTGTTAGAGTGAGTTCAACTTTATGAGGTCTAGGTTTGTTATGTCTACTTTCTCAAGGATGATGTGAGATTTATACATTACAGCAACACCCCCCTTTTTTTACCTATTCTATCACTATGAATTATATTGTAACCTGGTGGAGTGATTTCATTGTTGTGGTTGCCTGGTTTAAGCCAAGTCTCTGTTAGTATGACTATCTCGGGTTGATAAAAGGAGAGCAGTGCATGAAGGTCATTGACTTTTAGTATACCTAACATTTAAATTTAAAATGAGGAGCGTGGATTTGTCTCGGTGGAGTAGGGTATAATTGAGGTTGAGGGTTGGGGCTCCTAGATTTTCAGGGCCTGGGTTTGGGTGTATATCACTGCAGCTAGTGAGTTAGGTTCTGAGGTAAAAATAGAGATTGAGTAGTTTGCTTAGGGTCTTAAAGTTCTTTATAGTTGTTTGAGACTGGCAGTGTGATGGCCGTGATCTGTGTGCATAGTGGTGAATAAAGAAGGTTTGGTAGTGATGTGGGACTAGTTGAGTAAAAGGGTGTATTGTAGTTATGTCAGTGGAAGTAGTTTTTCTTGGTATATGGATAAAATTAAGTTGTTTTTGGTGGTTGGTGATAGAAGTTAGCAGTGGGAGTGTGGATACACCTAGGAGCAATAGTAAGAGGTGTATGTATGTATGTGGGTTTGGGTAGTTTGGACATGGTTTGGTTGGGTTTGGTCATGAGTGAGAGATCTGCTTGGGATGGGGTGGGTGTGGTGGATAATGAGAGGTGTTTGTGATTGTAAGGTAGTTAGATGGAAGACTGTGCTTTACAGGATGTGGAATAGTGGAAGAGAAGGAAATGGGTGGGGCAAATTCAGTGATTGGTGGATAGCATGATGGGCGTGGCTAAGTTCAGTTGAAATGTAGCACTAGTGGGGGTGGGTGGGAATAGGAAGCAGGGAGGGGAGCTGAGTGAGCCCGTGCGCAGCGGGGCTAACACTAACTCCAATTATATCAATGGGCTTACTTGTTTCTTTTCTTTGTACACCAAATGTATCGTTCCACTTGTTTTAACTTTCAAAAGGGCGCCGCTCAAGGAGACCCACTAATATAGACTAGTTAATGTGCATGGGGGAGGAGGGAGTTAGAGGAGAGAGATACAAAATGGGGGAAGGTATAACCAGAAAAAGCCGGTAGGGATCTGGCCCTCCCCCTCACAGAAAACTGCAAAGAAAAGTAATCGGCATAAGAAGTGGAAGCCTTAGAGCTGTAATGCAAGTATAAGCAAGGAAGAGGTCGAAGCAGGAAATTAGGAGTGTAAGCAGTTAGTTGCAGAAACACTACTTTAAGGCCTTGGTGTGCAAGTAATACAAAGGAAGGTATATCTATCTGGGGACAAAATACACCAAGTAAATGGTACTTGCCTTACTTTACAAGTATTCAGTGTGGAGGCAGATCTATTTGGGACAAGATACAGCAAGTATATTGTTAGTTATGCCACCCAGTGGCAAAAGACAAAGCTATAGTTGTCTGGGGGGGGGGGGCCTTGCAGGTGTGCATGCCGGCCAAAACAATGTTTAAAAAATAACTAGTAAAAGTAACAAATGTGCTGTGAAAGGAAATGTAAATAACCAGTCACAATGGTTATAACATAACTGTTAAGGACCACATCTGCTAATAACAAGAACTGTAAATATCCAGTCACCTATGCAGAATTGTCTGGTAGGTATCCTTATTAAAAAGTGATGTTCTTCGTAGTTCACTGTTACAGTCATTACTGTAGGGTTCTTCCTGCTGGCAGCAGCCCTAGATCGGCCAGAGTCCCAACGGCTGAAGTCGCTCCTGCCCTGACGTCAGTGCCCCAGGGGTATAAAGACCTCAGCCGACGCCATTTTCCCCAGTCTTTCTTGCTGTGCGGTGCCCGTTGCAAAGCAGTTTGCAAGTGCAGGTCGGCTGACTCCCGTTTGTTTTTGGTGGCTTTTGAATTGAAGACTTCTTCTTTTGAGCTAAGTACCCCATTGGGGAAACCTTTTTCTTGCTCCAGTCTGATGTCAGAAAAAGTTAATAACTGTATTTCTTGTGAGAAGCAAATACCTCATAAGGATTTTCACTCTTACTGTATACCTTGCTTAGGTCCTGACCACGACGTAGTTAATTGTAGGTTTTGTGCTAAGTTTAATCAACGCACTATTAGGCGTAGGTACGATTTTGCCTTCCATTATTTTGGAAAAAGATTTAATTACAATATGTCGTTGGATTCTTATCTGGCTACTGCAGTGTATAAAGAGGCGCAAGGATAAAGACAGGCCTCCGAGGTCTTAAGTGGACGACTTTATTCAACCAGAGCCAGTTGCCGGTTCGGCTGTCGTCAGTGAGGCGCTTTTGCAGCCCCTGTCGTCTGCCACTTTTGAACCAGTTGCCTGTACCGACTCCCGTGAGGAGCCGATGGGGCCTTCAGACTTTTCAGGGATTGGACCTCTGGATATTGCTTCCTCAGATGGGTCCGAAGCCGCTGTGCAGGCATCGGCTTCTGAGGGAGTTTTTAGGCCTACACAGCTTCATGTACAGATGACTCCAGTTTTGCAGTCAAGGACAAGGCAAAGACTAAGACTTTGGCAAAGACAAAGCAGCATGCACAGGCACCTTCTGTTCCGGGCCCTAGACCTCAAAGAAAGATGCTTAGAATGGCTGAAGACCTGTTAACTATGATCAGGGGTTCTCATCCCCCTCCTGACAAGAGACCTAGGCTAGAGCCAGATTATGATTCCTCAGATCAAGTTTCGATTTCTTTTGCTTCTTCTACTGAGCAGGATTATTCCTTCCCTCCTTATGAGGATTCTGATGCTGAAGAATCCCTTCCTTTGGCCTCTCCACCTGAGGATTATTCATTTGGGGAAACCTTGCATGACATGAGAGAGCATTTTCACTGGGAAGGGCAGGAATACTGTGAATCTAAGAAAAGGCTTAGGGATTTTCTTCTGCTCCCACAGCATAGACCCCTGGCTATTCCCCCTGTATTGGACATTGTGGATGATGTTTTTACAGAGGCATCTCTCTCTCCTGATTCTTTTCCTCCTGCTCCTGTCAAACCGGATAGGTATTATAAGGTTCCAGATTCCCACAAATATCTTTTTAAGAATCCTTCAGCTGATCCAGAAACTATTTCTCAGGGCCCTAATGGTGTTAAAGTGGCCTCTGCTAAGAATCTTATTCCCTCTGACTGAGAGTCCAGAGCCTTGGAAAGATGGGGCAAAAAAGTTTATACTTCTGCTGCATTGTCTATTAGAGCTTTGAATTGTCAATTTCATATGTTAAAATATCAGCAATACCTTTTGTCTGTGTTAAATCAAAAGATGTCTGCTGTTTCTGGTGGTGCAGACAATAAGGAATTACAGGATTTATTGCATGCTACTGAGCAGGTGGGTAAACATACCCTGCACTGTGGTTTTGATTCTTTGGAGGCTTCTTGCAGGGCTGCAGCAACTGGCGCAGTTATTAGAAGGCACACTTGGTTAAAGGAGCAAAGTTTGCCTGAGCAGGTTAAAGCAAAGCTTTTAGATGCCCCTTTGCAACACAATGTTTTGTTTGGGGCCAAAGCTGAGGAAGTATTGATGAAAATGGAAGACAAAGCCAAATCTATGCAGACGGTTAAAGATTTTCTACAGGTACAACCCCCTAGATTTATAAGGAATTGGCCAGCTAAACCTTGGTCCTTTCCAAGCTCGGACAGACCTCAGAGGGGCAGATACAGGCGTTCCAGAGGTAGGGGTCAGGCACAGCCCCCTTTCAGAAATAAGCAGTGGAGTGCCCCCTCTCCCAAGGGAGGGGAAGATAGGTCACAACCTTACAGGAAACAGTCATTATGACTCTCCCTTACTAGCTCCAGGGGCATCCCTCCTGGATGCGCCTTTGGGAGGAAAAATCTCTCTTTTTTTATCACAATTGGAGCCGCATAACCCAAGACAAATGGGTTCTGGGCATAGTTTCAAGGGCTTACAGGTTTCATTTCCATACCTTGCCAAGATCAAACAGATGGCCAGATCTGCCAAAGCATCAATGGGCAGAGGCACAATGGCAAGTTCGGTCCCTCATGGATATGAGGGCCATAGGTTTGGTACCAGATTCAGAAATGGGGCAAGGGTTTTATTCAAAACTTTTCCTGGTTCCCAGGAAGGAAAACACATGGAGACCAATCCTGGACCTTTCCGTATTAAACACCTTCCTAGAAATTCCAAAATTCAAGATGCTCACTCTGCAGCAGCTGCTGCCTATGCTGAGCAAGAATGCTTGGATGGTGACTTTGGACTTGAAGGAGGCTTACCTGCATATTCCCATACGGCATGGGCTCGAGGCATTACCAGTTCTCTGTGCTGCCCTTTGGCTTATCTACTGCGCCCAGGGTCTTTACAAAGTGCCTGGCACCAGTAATGGTGTTTTGCAGACAGAAGGGACAGAAGGGAATTCAAATATACCCTTATCTGGACGATTGTCTCATTCAAGCGGACGACAAGGAGACTTTACTTCAGCATCTAACATTTGTGCAGCATCTTCTCTTGTGCCTAGGGTTCACGGTGAACCTAAAGAAATCAAACCTGGTGCCCACGCAGCAAATTACTTTCCTGGGTGCACTTCTGAGCACTACAACCCAGATGGCTTATTTGACACCAGACAAAAAAGTGCAATTGGCTTCTTATTTCAAAAATCTGGCTTTAATGAGTCAGCTGTCTGCAAGAAAAGTTCTGCAGGCTCTGGGTTACATGGCATCCTGCATTCTGTTAATACCATATGCAAGGCTGCATATGTGGAAGATACAGTGGTACCTCAAGAGTGTATGGTCTCAGCATTGCCACAGTCTGGAAACAGTGATCGCAATTTTGCCTTGTCTCCGGCAGGAGTTTCTTTGGTGGGCCGAGGCCTGTCTCCAAAACAAGGGGAGGCCTGTCTGTCCCATTCCAGCCAATCAAGTCATAACGACGGATGCTTCAGATCATGCATGGGGAGCCCACATGCAAGGGAAATGTCTTCAGGGTGCCTGGACAGAGGACCAAATGCATCTGCACATAAATTTGAAGGAGATGCTTAGCTGTACAGAATGCCCTGACAGCCTTCAAAGATCTTATTCTGCTGGGGCAAGTACTGATAAAGACGGACAACACTACGGTGATGTGGTACATAAACAAGCAGGGAGGCTCTCATTCTTACCCCCTGTGCAGTTTGGCCATGGCTCTGTGGAACTCAGCACTAGCCAACAAGGTGGACTTACTAGCTCAATTCCTGCCAGGAAAGGACAATACTCTGGCGGACAGTCTAAGCAGAACTCTTTTGGATCCACACGAATGGATGTTGGATGTTCGGATATTCAGGATGATAACGGAGGTGTGGGGGTGCCCGGACATAGATCTTTTTGCATCTCCCCAAAACCATCAACTTCAAACGTTCTGCACGAGGACCTACCACAAGCTAGCATGGAAAGTGGATGCTCTTTCATTCAGTTGGAAACACCTCTCAGTATATGCTTTTCCTCTTTTGCCTCTTCTTCCTCGGGTACTTCTGAAAATCAAACAGGACAGACCGTGAATGATTTTACTGGCTCCCAGCTGGCCTCGGCAATTCTGGTATGCCACCCTGATGAACCTGGCTCAGGGTCCACCCTGGATTTTGCCACAACTTCCACATCAACTGTCTCAACGAGATGGCCAGATCCTGCACAGCCATGTCAAAACTCTGAATTTAGCAGCCTGGCAGATCCAGGGTCTTTAAACAGTTCTACCCTTACGAAACAGGTAGACGTAATTCTTGAAGCTAGACGGCCCAGCACCAGGAAATCTTATGTAGGTAAATGGAAAAGATTTTGCTCCTGGACTCAGGCCCAGGGTTTTGATTCTGCAGTTCCAAACTTTCCTCTGATTTTACAATACCTAACAGAGATAATACATAAGGGCCTATCTTTTTCATCTATCAAAATTCATGCTTCTGCTATTTCTGCACATTACAATACGGATCCCCCAATCTTTTCTCATCCGTTACTTAAGCAATATATGAGAGGGGCGAAGAATATAAGGCCTCCTTTAAGAGCACCAGTTCCCACTTGGGATCTCAACTTTGTTTTGGAAAAGTTAACGTTATCTCCTTTTGAACCTGCAGCTTCCACAGATTTAAAGCTTTTATCATGGAAAACTGCTTTTCTTTTAGCCATTACCTCTGCCAGAAGAGTTTCGGAATTGCAAGCTCTCATGGCTGTAGAACCCTTTATTATTTTTCATCAGGACAGGGTGTCCCTGAGGACTAATCCCAACTTTATGCCTAAGGTGGTTTCGAAAGTAGCCTTGAATCAGTCTATTCATTTGCCTACCTTTTATCCTAATCCTCAAAGTGAAGAGGAAAGTATTTTGCATTCTTTAGATATACACAGGCAGCTTCGTTTTTACCTGGACAGGACCAAGATTTTCAGGAAATCGGACCAATGGTTTGTGGCTTATGCTTCTACCTCACAGGGGAGAGCAATTACTAAGCAGACTATTTCTAAGTGGATTGCCCACTGCATCAAGTTCTGTTACTCTCATCATGGTAAGCCTGTTCTTGTTAATGTCAGAACACATTCTACCAGAGCTACTGCCACTTCGGCAGCTTTTCTCAGTGGAGTTCCTACCAAGCAGATCTTAGAAGCTGCAACTTGGAGTTCTGTGCATACTTTTTTCTAAGCACTACAATCTCCCTCTCTATTCTAAATCTAGGGCAGGTTTTGCCTCTGCAGTCCTGCAGGGTTTTGTGGCTGCCCCTTCTGTTCCTTCTCCATCCACCCTTTCTTAGCTTTGGGATTCAACCCTACAGTAATGACTGTAACAGTGAACCACGAAGAACATAGTACAGTTGTGTACTCTTACCATAAATGTAGATGTTCGAGTATGTTCACTGTTACAGTTTGGGTTACCCTCCCTCCTGTCCCCTCTTTTGTTGTTCTTCGAGTGCTGTCTGTGTCTCCTTGACATTTCTTTTTTCTCTGAGGTATTTTTGCTGGTGATATTTGGGAATGTTCTGGTTTATGTTTATTTATTCTTTTTGATTAAGCTTTTGGCCTTTATTTTTGGGCACCTGACATTTGGGGCAAGAAAAACTGGGGAAAATGGCATCGGCTGAGGTCTTTATACCCCTGGCGCACTGACGTCAGGGCAGGAGCGACTTCAGCTGACGTCGGACCCGACTTTTGGACTCTGGCCGATCGAGGGCTGCTGCCAGCAGGAAGAACCCTACAGTAATGACTGTAATAGTGAACATTATTATTATTCTTGGCTTGCAATAACTGAAGGGAGAAACCGTAGCAGTTGTGTGGGTGTGGGTTGCTGTATTTGTGGAAGGTGGAGGTGTGCCTTTGTAAGTGTGGTGCGAATGTTATGCATTATGAAATGGAGAAATTAAGAGTAAAATTTTGCTCAGTGAAGTCCGTAGCAGTGTCATCACTGCTTGATTCAGACATATACATTCCCTTGTGTTTGTCAGTACTATGTTTGAGTGCATTGTTTTGGAGTGTGATATCACTGCTACAGCTGCTGGTACTCTTTCAATAAAAGTATATGCTTCCCCAGGAGTCTGTTGCTGAGAGGATGAGAAACACACTACAAGTATACAACTAAGACAAACTACATAAAGCAATAGTAAGAAAGTACTAGGTCACATCAGAGACTTGGGAGGTCATTGTTAAGAAACTGAGATTCGTTGTAAAATGTATCATTAAATACCATAAGTTCAGGTTATACTATAAGAGAATAACTATGTAAAGATAACCATGTCAGCAGCCAAAATGCATTACAAGTTGAATATTTTACTGTGCACATTTTAAAAAATGGATAGACTAGCCTAAACTCTGGACTGATGTTTGTTTTTTTTTTTATTTTTTATTCTTGGGAATTGCTATTCAGAAGTGAAGAGACATACAAGGGAACAGTTTTAGTGGCACACCAGGCTATTTTTTTTATTTGTATTGTCATGCAAAGCTGACTAAATAGTTGAATCTAGCAAAGCTGGAAATGTGAGACTGTAGCCCACTGAAGGAGGGGAGATGGGAGGAGTAACCTGGCCAGGAACTGAAACTTGCAAAACTGCTCCTTGTGAAAAGTCTTTTTTATCTCAGTAATTTGTTGATACTTTTGCAAGTTTCTTTCAGTGAATGTGTAGTACATCAGTAGGAACAACATTTGTAAAACTCAGCGCATACCAGTCAATGACACATGAGCTGCAGACTCTCAAACTTGTCAGTTTTTTTCAGGAGTTCCACTGTAAGTGAATGGAAGTCTAGTCTGACAACAAATGGTAGGGCTATTTGTCCTCACAGTCTGCATTATAGGACAGATTTAGCTTTCCAAAGGAATCACCATGTCTGCCCCCATGAGGGCAGACGAGTAAAAACAAAATAAAATTAGGAATTAGTACTTATTTTGCTGAAGGCAGCTTTGGGAGGTGTAGTAAATCATGGCAAGATAAAAAATATACGTTTTCTTCATCATTTGCCCTTAGTGGTCCTTTAAGCACCTTTTTTGGAGGATGTGTAGCAGGTATTAGAAGCAGGAAAGCCTGCTACTAGAAAAATTTATAGCAGCAAATGAAAAGTGTTCTAGTTAATACCAATAAAAGAACAGACACCCATTCAGGGCTAGTGTTTCTCTGGTTTTACATTTTGTGTGAGTTGCTGTTCTGTGGCATATCTTTCGATCAAGGTTTATTTATCAGGCATTTCAGCATGTCTGCCCACAGATCCCTCTTTTACAGTCCGGTCTCGTGAAAATAGTTTTGAAAGGGCTGTTCGACAAGAAGCCTCATAGAAAACAGGTGGTCACTCCTTAGATTCTTAACTGTGTTCTAACTCTGGCTTCATTTGAACAAGCTCGTTAGAATGACTTGTGGTTCTTGACGTGGAAAACAGTCTTACTCATTGCTCTGACCTCCACACGAACATCTGCGTTGCAAGCTGCTCTGGTGGGTAAACTTTATCTTGTTTTTCACAAAGAATTTATTTGAGAACTAATCCTTTTATGTTTGAAGTGGTATCCAAGCTTACTTTAAGCCAAGTCAAAGTAAGCTTGGATACCACTTCAAACATAAAAGGATTAGTTCTCAAATAAAGGTTGTCCTTTCTTTTCACTTTCACAAGAAATGAACAACTGATGAGAAGTTCTGAAAGATGTTGTTATGCCAATATTGTACCTGAGCTGTCTGTGGACATCCAAGGTATGAAGTAACCTCTCTCACTAATTTTGACTTGTTTGCAGAACCTAAAAAATTAGTGAGAGAGGTTACTTCATACCAGTGTCAAACAGATTTTTTTGCAGATGGTTGTGTCATGCTATTACTTTTGGTACTCCCACCACAATAAAAGTATTCTAGACAGGGTCATGGCTCATTATACTAGGGTCTTGGCTTTTGTGGCTTTCTGGAAAGGGTTGGATTCTAGAAGTAGCAACTTGGTCCTCTGTGCATACTAGATTTCTTCTCTAAATCTAAGTTCGGCTTTGCTAATACCACTCTCCAGGGGCTCCTGGACCCTCCTACTTCATTCTCCCATTCTGTTTAAGCTATAGTATTCTACCCGTATGCTTCTGCAGCAGTGATCAAATGAAGAATGTAATACAGTTTTGTAAGCAAATTTTCTATAACAGGAGATGTTAAAATGATCACTACTGCAACAGCTGCTCCCTCCCTGCATTCTCCTTGTTTTTTCCATGTTTTATGCCAGCATGTGGACATTTGTTTTGCTAGCGGTGTCCTTCTCAGGGCTTTAGCCTCCCTCTCTTTGTTGCCCTGAAAGCTCTGAAGGGCTTGCCACACAAATCTAACTTTTAGTCAGCACATCTCGAACTGACTTAATGGTTTGGGCACAGGGAAGGTGTCCTGAAGCTTTGGAATCTGGCTGGCCTTTATATCCTTCTCAGGATGTAACCCATATAGATTAGGCTACTCCAGCAGTGATCATTTGAACATCTGTTTTTATGGTAGCTATACTTGTACAACTATACTGTCAAGCATTACTGCATCTGTGAACATTTCTAGTTCAGCCAGTGCATAGGTAGGTTTTATTGGTTCATTAATTATCTCCCAGGGTAACCCAATGACATTTGTGGCTTCCTTGAAGTTTAACCAGAATGGCGGCTTCTTCCTACTGGATCCTCCCCTTTGGTCTAAAGTTATAGTCTTCAACTCTGTAAGAAGAGGAGATCTGCAGCACAGCAAGTGAAATTTGACTGACTGCAGCTGAAAAATAACATATTTGTTTCCCTGTAATAAAACAGTACTAATCTTGCGTCTGAATACTCTTTACTTCAGTTCAAGAAAAACCTGACTCAATACTTTAAAAAACAATGGCTATGTCCTTGTCCTAATCCAGACTAACTCTAGCCATTACTCATGTGCACATGGAGGACTTCTGCCTACACTTTGTTTCTGTTTTAGTTTTGTAAATCCAATGATCCGCATGTGCCTACTATCATGTTAGCCTACCAGGCATTTAAGTACCCTATCATGTTGGAAAACTGTGTAGAATTTTTCATCTGTGAAAACATGTAATTAAGTGGTTTTATGTGTACCTGTTTGCTTACTTCTCTATATAAAGCATTTATTTGTGATTACTTTTGAGTTTTAAGTGTAAAAATGTAACAGTTTGTGGTATGTGTTTCCAGAGCTTTTCTCTCCGGGCCTCTGCTAAAAATGGACATGTATCCAGTCAGACTATCCCGGTAAACAAATGTAAAAATAAATAAATTATTTTTCATGAGATTCTGACATTAATGCAGTGACCCTTCTATAATTCACCAAGCAGACCATTTTACCAGACACTTTCAGTTCTTCTTCCAGCACTGGAATTTGGGATATTTATTCTAATTTCTTTGCAATTAGTAAAACATCCTCTCTGTTTCTGCTCCATTTTTCTCTTGAATAATAAGACTGGATTGAACAGCATTCTTTCACTCATAGGAACTGCTAATTTTACATTTGTGGAATTACGCCTCATGCTGTCCGGTTCGATTCTCAGCTAGAGCATCTCCTGCGTGGAGACGTGTGAAGGGGCGTACCTTCGTTGAAGGTTGTGCGTCAGGGCTGGCAACTCGGCATGTAAAAATCAACTCCAATCATTAGTGGACCGGAGTTCCGCTGTTGCGACCTCTAACCGGGAAAAGCTGAAAGACACAACAACAAGAAGTTCCATTTCTTCCCTTGCCTGTTGAATCACTATATTAAGTCTTTGTTGTTGGCTTTATATTACTTTATGACCCCTTTTGCACTGACTGCATCCAGTTAGATTTTACAGGCTCATTTTGAAGTAGACTTGGTACTATATTTTAAATTTTAGTCCTTTTTCTCTGTGCAGGTACTTGGCTGGAATAAATTGACTTCTCTTTTGTGTGGTCAGTGAAAAATCATAATCTATAGGCACTACCTTCATTCACCTTAAGTAGTTTTCTATTCTGTCGTAATTTAGAATTTCTCCAAGATTGGTTTTGGCTGTTTTCTGGACTGCAGGTTTCCAGACATAAAACTTGGTTGGACCTCTCTAAATGCAACTCTGAGAGATACTTGTCCATCTTTGGTGATACCTGTGAAGCAGAGATTCTTTCTTCTAGATCTGTCTTTGAATTCAGTTAGTTTCTTCAGAAATTCCTCCTGTTTTGTATCCATTTCTACATTTTTGCTTTTGGACCCCTTTGTTACTATTGCTATTGAATTGACAGCATCAGACCAGTTCAAAAGTACATTTTCAATTTCTTCCAAACTTGTATATATTTTTATTGGGCTAGTGAAACGTTGAAGCAAACCATCATAAAACTAGGTGATGTTAATGTATCTTGGTCTAGGACACAACCAAAACAACATGCAGGTCCTCAGTATCATATTAATCTGTATCCTATGGTCTGGCAGTTGGTGCAGAGGTTAGGGTTGCTAGTGTAGTTCTTGTGGTACATAGTTTGAGTTCCTCGGCCCTTGGTTGTCTGCTGTGCTACCTTGAGCAAGTCACTTAACCAGAAGTTGCTTCCGGATAACTCCTGAAAAGTGATTGTGTGTCCAGTGAATCTACCTGCCTAACAAATAGCTGCTCAAATATTTTGTGTGAGTTACTAGCCTCTGGCCTTACATACTCCTCTAGCAAGGTGCATCTTGAGGTCATTTCATCATGCTTGCCCATGGATTCACCACTTTCTTCAACTTTTTTTTTTTTTGTACAGGGTTTGATCCTCGCCTTTAAAAGGGAAATTGGCTAGGCTTAAAATGGCCCACAATGCCAGTTTGCCTAGTTAACTTAACTATGAACCTGTAATGTTTACATCATTGCCCAAATAATGAAAGAACCCATGAGACAAGACCTCAGGTAAAGCTAGTATACTTGACTGGACACTAACAAATAATTCTGAAAATTTCTTGACTGCAGACTTGCAAACAGATATCACAGCTTTATGTATGCTATACTGAGCAAAAGAAAACCCCACATTATAATTTCCACAACTGGATCAGAAATAAAAACACTTGATCAGTGAAACAATGAGCAGTTTATTAGTGTGATGCAACTGGTTTGTTATAAAATACTTAATTCTGGCCATCTTAACACTATATTCATTACTATAATAATTTGGCCCACACCTGTCCACAGAAAAAAGTAAACTGCGTTCCAGCCCTCTGGGTAACCCAAGAAATCAAAACCATCATGGACATTAGAAATAAATCATGGGCACTCTGGAAAAAGAAAAAAGAAACGAGCAAAAGTTATGAAACACTAAGATATCAAATAAAACAGCTAATATATAAAAATATCAGCTAACACCATTGTTTATCCTATTTACTTGAAGGTCATTTCAAGCCTAACTGTTTCATCCCAATGTAATATCAGAGATACTCTAGTCAGTACCCAGGATTATACGTGGCAGTGACTGCCCATGTCCAGTAGGGTTGTGGGCACTATCCACGGTAAGAATTTACATCATGTAGGTAGTCTGGGCTTAGGGGGCTGGTTTCACTTTCTTTAGTTTTTTTTTTTTTTTTTTTTTTTTGTCAGTAGTTGCTACAAGGTTAACTTTGCTATATTGAGATTTTTGTAGAATAATCTGTCTGGTAAAGAATTGTGTGTTCCTATACCGTGGAAACAATCTTGTATAACTTCTTTGCACAAGGAAGGACATTCCAGAGACCTAACAACTCTTCTATCACTTATGGCTAAAATCTTAGAAAAATACATCCATCAGCAAATCATTTCACATTTACTGACTAGTAATGTAATTTCCCCAGCAAAGCATGTTTTTTGACTTGGACACAGTACAGGTACAGCTCTATTAACTTTTTTTTCAATACAATATGCCAGCAAAGAAACCCAGATCATTTAGTCACCTGTATTTTTCTAGACCTTTCAAAAGCTCTTGATAAAGTATCCTACCAACTACTCCATGAATGTATATCCAACCATAATATGAGCCACGACACTGTAAATTGGTTTAAACTTTACTTGTAGCAACATTCCCCAGCTGTGCAGTGGTATAACCTATACTCCTCCTCATAGGTTGGTACTAGGCTATCGGCCCTAGGGCCTATACAAATCTAGCCATAACAATTCCCTGGCTATTTCTTCCCACAGTATTTACTTATCTGGATCCCTGTCTAGTAGGGTGACTGACGTGATCCCCAGGAACATCTCCCATCCAGTCATCATGGTTCCTTTTGAAGAGGTTCAAAGAGGCACTCTGATTGACATGTATGGGCAAGTCTATTCCAGAGTTTGAGGAGTCTCTAGGTCAGGAACCTATCCCTCCAGCATGTTTTGTTCATTGTGATAACAAAGTTTAGATCCCTGGAGGATGTGTCTCTGAGGGATTGGGATTTCTTTGTGTAGCATGTCCAACAGCTCTGGGTTTGACATGGCTTTGCATGTTAAGTAGAGATTGCCTCTGAGTAGATGATATGCGACAGAGTATAGGTGGAGTTTCTTTAGACTGTCCGCATAAGGCATCTGCTTTAGGCCTGTGATTCTTTTTAGTGAGGTATTTCTGCAGCCTTTCCAGTTGTTGCAGATGTTTTGAGAGGTACATACCAAACTGGGCATTGTATTCTGTAATGGGTCTAATGAGGGATGAGTGCAGTGGGACAATGACCTCCTTTTTTCTGGATGAAAAGCCCTTGGTGATGAAGTGTGCCACATAGAAGGATTTCCTGACTGTTGTGTGCTGTGTGCCACATAGAAGGATTTCCTGACTGTTGTGGCGATGTGGTTATCGAAGGTGAGACCACTGTCCACCTGTGTCCCTAAGTCTCTTATCACACTTTCGGTGTTTAGTGTACTGCCACCTATGTGGTAATTCACGGGTAGAGTTTTTTTTCCCCAAAGGGTATAACCATACATTTCTCAGCGTTGAGCTTGAGCCCATGGCTCTGGCACCAAGCATCTGTTTCTGTAAGGCCCTTTTGTAGAATATCCACATCATTTGGGGGTTCAGTAATGGCTCCCAGTTTGCAGTCATCTGTGAACTTTGTTAGCCAGAGTCCCTTAGTGTTGGCCTATACTTCAGAGAAGTAGATGCCAAACAAGAGCAGTCCCAGGACTGAACACTGAGGTACTCACTTGCCACTTGTCTGGAGCCGGATTTGGAGTCTGCTAATTTTACAGTGTGGTTTCTGTCAGTAAGCCTGTTGGCAACCCATCGAGTGACATAGGGATTAATGCCTAGCTTAGTAAGTTAGTAAGTTTAACTATGCTTCCAGAGTGGGGGATGGTGTTGAAGGTCTAGGTGAGGTCCAGATAGGCTGTGTGGACCACCTTACCCTTGCCCACGGCTCTGGAGACACTTCAGTTCAGGAGACGAGATTGGCCCTTCATGAACCCAAACTGCATGGGGTCCAGTGTTTGAAGGTTGCCAATGTCTTTGATTATAAGTTCCATGATAATACGTCCATGGGCATGCAGATCGGGCTCGTCAGACTGATGGGGCGGTAGTTCCCGGGATCCAAGGTGGATTCCCCCCTTGTGGAGTGGGATACCTGTAGCTGTGCGCCACTCAGTGGGCACAAAGCCTGAAGTGAGGCTATGATTAAACATGACACTTAGGTGAGGTGCCAGTTCATTTTGTAGTTCATGTAGTACACAGCCTGGGATGTCATCTGGTCCCATGGATGCTGTATTCTTAGCTTTGGAGAGTGCATTTTTTTACCTGTGTGGCCGTTATTACCGGAACTTGGCAATCTTTTGGTATTGAAATGGGCCCTTTAGGGGGTGAGAGGGGGGTGAAGTTTGCACTGAATTGATTTGCCAGGATATTGGCAGTATCCTTGGGATCAGTATATTTAATGCCATTATGTTGTAGCTCAGAGCAGATCCGAGCATTGCCATTTAGATTCTTGACATAGCTATAGAATGCCTTGTGGTTGTCTTTGGAATCTTTGGCAATTTTATTTTCGTAACTAGCTTTGGAGGATTTTGAGGGATCTCAGCTTCTTACTGAAGCTGGTAAGGGAGTTTTTTGCATCCTGGGATTTTCCTCTTTTTTTTTTTTTCTGCAACAGTTTCTTTTGTTGTAAAGTTTGTTTATGGCAAGGAACCACCAGATTGGCCTCCTTTTTTTGGAGGAGAGTGTCTTGATTCTATTGGGGATGGCACGATTCATGCACAAGTGGATGTTCTCGTACAGTGCCTTCATGTGGGATTCAGCAGTCGAACTTTCAGTTCCAGTCTGCATGGGTGTCGTGAAGTTTGTCACTTCTGACTTGAGTATCATGAAGTTTGCTTTGGAGAAGTTTTTTTATGGAGGTTTCCTTACTGGGGGGTGGGGGTGGGATGTGGATGTCGAGGGTGATTAGCTTATGGTCAGACCTGACCACTCGTTCTTTGTTTTTTAGTCTGCTTTTAAATATTAATAGCATGAAGTGGGCTGTATGCCTGTCAGCCCCCCAACAAGTTTAACACGGTCAACAAAAATCCAGTCTTTCTCAGCCACTTTTTCCTTGAAAAGCCATGTTTGAAATGTATCATTGGTGCTTTCAAGTCTCACATTTATTCACGAATTTCAGTCTTGCCAGTCTTCTTCTTCTATCTCCCAACCTCAGACTCCAGTTCAAGATTCTCCCGATTCTTCTGGTCCACTCCTGTGTTTTTTCTTTTTTTCTTTTTTCTGTCTCTTATTCTCCTTTAGAACACTTTAAAATGTTTCACTGGCAAAATCTCTCTGAGCTTTATTATCAGAAGAATAAGAAGCAGAGTATCCCTTCTGTTTGATAGCTCACTTTCTTTTGTTGGGCAAACTTTTGTATTTCCTCCTTAGCATGATCTGCATCAAAAAATGACTGATCCTTCAGGAAAAATATTCTGAAGACTGCTTGATGCAGCAGCTTGGATTTCTCACTTGCCTCTCAGTGTTCCCTGATGACTGGGATATTTTTTTTTCTCTTCTGCCTGGTGTGCAGTGAATAATCATTGTCCACAAATACACCGCTGTCTCCAGTTTTTAATACTTTGCATTTCTGCCACAGTTTTGTCAGGATCCTCTCTTTCTGTTGGTATGATTGCAGCTTTATTAATACAGGACCTTGGCTGTTTTCTCATGGCCAGGTTTGGAGGATACACATGATGTGCCCTTTTAATTAAAAATCCTGCTGTGGAATACCTGTCCAGTTATTTACTTCTGCTTTCTTAAACTTAATACAGTCTGTTTTCTTTCAATTTCTCTAGCACAGCAGAAAATCTCAGGTTTTTCTCTGCATGCTCTGTCCTTTAACTCTACCATTGTTTTGAAACAGCCTGCCTTTTCTTCATTTCAGTCTCTGATTTATACAGTTTTATCGGTTCATCTCAACACCTGATTAAATCCTCTTCTATTTTTCCAGCCTTTTGTTTGAGTTGATATACCCCTTCAATATTTCATTTATTTTAATACGCTCTGAGCACATTTGACTTTTTTTATTTTTCCTCTGGGTTACTGGAAGCCATCTCTTGTACCAAAGCTAGAACTTGAGCCACTTTATTGCTAAACAGCTGCATGATTCTTCCCAGTCAGTGTTTTCTCTCCACCTTTTCTATGTGATTTTTCTATAAGGGTCTCTAGGTTTCTTCTCTGTTGGCATCCAGCCTGTGTATTCATTAGCCAGTAACTACGTTTTACTAAAACGGGCAGAATTACTGTCCCTTATCTATCAGTTTCTTTTTTCACACTAGGACAATCAAAACCAAGCTGTTGTATGCATCCATCTTGGCAAAACTCCTTCCTCTTGTTTTATATCCATTTCTGTATGTTTGCCTTTTGATTCTTTCATTTCTGTCACTAGTGAATTAAGCGATTCAGAGCAATTCAAGAGTCCATTTCAGTTTCTTCCAAACTTTTTTTAATTGGGCTACTTAAACTTTAAACACAGTGATCAATACTTGGTCCGTTATTCTTTACCATATTTATAAATAACGTGCACTTCAGTCACAGAAGCTGACTTTGATATACTAATGACTCAACCATAATTTTGTCAACAAATACAATGTTAGAACTTCAGATAAAGGAACTAAAAAGTATTCAGTACCTTTACAAGCTTTTTAGACCAATCTCATCTTCTGATAAATGCCAAAAATGAGTTAATTATCTTTACGCCAGAATCAATCCATAAAAAATGGCCTAGCCATCAAACTTCTGTCTCTTAATAAAACTACAACTGAGTAAATTTCCTAAACAAATCTAGGCACCATTATTGACCAAGCTCATTTTCAAATCCCTCACAGACCACATAGTCAGTAAAACCAACCAAAATCTTAGTATACTAAACAGGAAGGCTGTATCTCTTCAACACTACACTACTCAGTGTCACACATTCTTGCAATCTAGCCTGTTACATGCATCATTCATACATGATCAACATACAAAGAACTACCAAAACAAATTAGAACAACACTACAATAAAACAGTGAAGTTTGCAGCTATCCTCCCAAATAATTCATTGCTGTATAGCATTAGAAAGTTAATTGGCTTGAGCTGCAGAACAACTTAAAAGTATCCCAACTAAAGATTTGTACAAAGCTGATCAATGTTTTGCTGTTCAAACCTTCATGCATGTTTATAGTCCATAAAGACCACTAAGGTAAAAAAAAATCAATTACTGGCAATTGAGAAATCAAATAACCACTATGGTGACTTACTGTATTCTGTATGTGCCTCAGAATTATGAAACTGTATACCATATGACTTAAGGTCACAATATGACCATAAAGTGTTCCTTTGATCTATAAATCATTTGACATCCAGTTGGAAATGCCCTTGTATAACATGTACTACTTTCATCCGTAATAAATCTGATGTCGGTACCAGCAATTAATGAAGTGTTTGATTTAGTTGCCCACACTAAAATTAGTATTTGACTTAGTAATAATAACTTGTTACACCAAGAAAAGAAGCAATGGGAGAAAAACGATGCATCAAATCCACTTAAAAAGTTCCAAAACAATGAATGCTTTATTCAATAGTGCGTTTTCGTCCAAAAGACTTCATCAGATAAAAAGCCACCATTTTTTTAAAACAAACATTTTATACAAATTTATACCATTCTTATCCAATCAAATTATGCTTCCAATTAAAAAAGAGAGACCAAATAAAATTCAGCATTGTAATTGTAATAATAACTTGTTAACTTATAATTAGGACCAGTTTTTGCTTGCATATATCATTGTATCTATAATTATTTTACCTCTCACCTTTTAGCAAACCCTATATTATTTTTCGTAGTATTTTCTTCAGTTATTAATATACCCCCTGTATTCTTCCCTTTTTGTAATTTAATCTCTTTTCGCTAATTTTTCAAACAAAATTTTGCTTGTTAATTCTTATTTTTGAGTATACACTATTCTGTATTCAGCACATCCTCAGCTATTTATAATGTAATGTCAATCCATTGTAATGTAGCACAATAGCCTTACTGGGTGTAGCCTGGCAATGGCATCACCAGGGATATTTAGGGGTGTTAAACATACAAGACATAAAAATTAGTTAGGATACCCTTTTCAAAAGTTTAATGTATGTTGGGATTTAGCAAGTCCTTAGTTTAGACAGGTAATTAGGTATAGTGGGGAGGCAGCTACCTATATAATTGGTGACAAAAGACAAAATAGCAGAACTTGCAGACTCCGTGAATCTCTCAAAGAATGCTCTGGAAGAGTGTGGAGAACCTAGAATAGGAAGAGCGTACACTGTTGTTGGGAGATGCATAGCTCAACAAACTGAAGACAGTGGAAGCCATGTATCCTACATCAGTGGTGAAGAAAATATCATCTAATTTATTGGAGTAACTTACTGGTCTGAATGTGTTTTACTAGAGCCTTTGGAAAACACCAGAGCTGGTTTGATAAAATAGTACTTTGAGAATTTTTGTTCATTTGATCAGTTTGAGGAAAGTCCAGTTTTGCCTGTCTGAACCAGCAGTGAGCAACTTTGTTTTATTTAGCTATAGTTTTGTCCCCAAAGACTGTTTTCTGGACTTCTGTACTGTGTGTACATTTGTTTTCCAAATAGAGGCTGCCTAAGGTACAAAACTGATACTACTGTTTAAACTGGAGGTTCAAGCCAAGAACTTGATGAGAAATGTGATGGGAAGTGGCTAAACACTTGAACAAAAAGGCAGAAGAATGTTCCGTTTAAGCTTGCTCAGCAAAATCACAACAATAACTAAGAGATGAGTGATGCACCACACCATAAAACGTATCTCAACGATTTATTTAGAACTGTATCTCAAGACAAAAAACAACAAACAATGGATTAGCACTTTCAGCTATCAAAGCCTTCTTCAGATCCACATTCAAAAACCACATCTCAATCTAATATAAAGCATATAGCAGCCAATGACAAAAAACATGTAAACAAGCTGTTTTGCTCTAACAAGTACATACAAGTGCTTATACAAGCACTTCATCATCCAATGTGTTTCGTTATTTTAATTAGCTTTGACTAGCAAGATAAGATGGAAAATGTAAATTGGACTTTGCTTTCTCAAACATCATTGGTCTCAGCAAATGAAAGCAGAAATGTAAATCAGACTTTACTTGCTTAAAAATCATTGGTTTACTTTAAGCATTATACAAAACCTAGCTTTAACTAGCAAGTTAGGATGGAAAATGTAAATTAAACATCACTTTCTCAATCATCATTGGTCTGAGCTAGCAAATGAAAGCAGAAATGTAAATCAAACTTTGCTTGCTTAGAAATCATTGGTTTGCATTGGACATTAAACAAAACAAAGGAAACTTGTATCAAAATAGTATTCCCTATCGCTTTCATAAGAATAAAAAACAGTTATTCCAAGTTCACTCATCAGCTTACGTCCCATTATAGCAGGAAGAGGATGGCTGACTGAGCCTATTTCGATATTTGTTGAGAAAGAGCTCAAGAAATTGATTCCTAAAGCTAATACAGTTATTAAAGACACAAGAGACTTTTTACAGCGATTTTATATGAAGCTACACACAATGTAAATGATTTTGAGTGTCTGTTACTGGTGACTTTAGATGTTAATAGCCTTTTTATGTCTATACCCAATGATTATGGGGTTGAAGCCATCAAAATATTTCTTATGGAAGAAAAAACTAATCCTAGGCTAATTTGTATACTCCTTGACTTAATTCTCAGCAATAACATCTTTACGTATGAAGGCAAATACTATTGGCAAAGTTGGGGGGTAGCCATGGGCACCCCCTGTGCCAATAGTTAAGTCCTAGCACAATGGGAGAGAGAATGGATGAGAGACTCAATGAATCAATGGAGCAAATGTATTACTTTATACAATCGTTTTGTCGACAATATTTTTATCATTTGGAGAAGTGATGAAGAGCAGTTAAATAGTTTTGTTCACTATCTGACAGAGACTACTGATTTTTTAAGGTTTGAATACAAAAGCTCCAGGTTTGAAATGGATTTTTTGGATGTTAGTATACGCTTAGACCTGAAGGAAGGTATTTCTACCAGCCTCTTTCATAAACAAATGTGGCGGAATCATAATGTTGCATTATACTAGTATGCATCCTCGACATATTTTTAATAATATCGTGAAAAATCAGACGGTTAGGATTTCTAAACTCTGTACTGATGAAAAAGAGTTTATTGAAGAAAGGAATAGTTTACTGAAGAGTTTTGAACAGAGAGGCTATCCAACTAGGAGAGTGAACTCAAATGTTATAGAAGCCACTGAACTGAGAAAAAAACAAGGGGAGACCTTTGTATTCAACTAGAAACATAGGGAATGAGTCATCATGCCAATACTAAGAATATGAATTCTTTGAGAGTTGGCTTAACTTTTGGATCTGACCATAATACTATCTGCCAAGTGATTAAGAAATACTGTCCGGTTCTGACTGCTGATACTAAGATAAAAGGCATAGTAGGTTCAACTCCAACTTTTCAGTTCAAAAATAAGAAAAATCTAAAGACTATTATGCTATACGGAAGGAACAGGCTCTTCTGGCAGAATGACGAAAAAAGAAAGCTCTATAGGAACTAAAAAAAATGTGGGTTTTGTAAGACCTGCTATGTAATGAACTGCACCAAGTCATTTACACATCCGGACACAGGAAAAATATTCTATTTTTCTGGGACTGCAAATTGTGATAGTAGAAATGTGATTTACATCGCTACCTGCACAGTTTGTACAGCTTTTTATGTAGGGAAAACCAATATGAAAATGAAAAAAAGGATTTCCAAACATTTATCAGACATAAGGACCAGAAAAGAAACTAATGCTTTATTTACACATATAAAAAGCAATGAAGGGCATAATTTTCATTTCATGATAATGTCTCCGTTAAAACAAAATGAAAGAGAAGGTGATTTGGTGAATTTGACTGAACGTGAGGAATCCAAATGGATTATGAGACTGCGGGCTGACCATCCACCTGGATTAAATGGAAGTGTACCAATCAAGCCGTTTTTGAAGAATAGAAAAATTATTCAATATACAGCCTAGCTTAATAAATATAATGGTTGACTTGTTAACAACTATCAATCATATGATTTTTATATATTGTGTACTATCGTCTGTTTGAAGGTTCTGATTATGATCCATATTGCCTTATTAATTGTCCTAGTGACTTGTATTACATTTACATATATATTTTTATTTTTATTTCTAGTCACTATTGTTTATAGTAGAAATTTAAGATGGTCATCATATCTTTTTTATGGTGCTGTTCAGACTTTTTATAGCTCCAAGGGTTGTTTATGACATCTTCAACAATAGCGTTTGCTTATACTATTAATGTATTTTTTCTGCTTCTGTTTAATATTTTTTATGTAGGTAGCATATATTACATAATTTACAGATATATTATATTTTATATATTTTATTAGCACTTTGTTATTAAGGACTTTGCATACGTATTTTTAAATGCTAAAATGTTTTAATTATTTATATTTTGGTAAGATATGTTTTGTTAAATGTCTTTATAGAATCGCGCTTTTTGATGAGTGAACTTGGAATAACTTTGTTTTTTATTCTTATGAAAGCTATAGGGAATACTATTTTGATATAAGTTCCCTTTGTTTTGTTTAATGTCTAATGCAAACCAATAATTTATAAGCAAGCAAAGTCTGATTTACATTTCTGCTTTCATTTGCTAGCTTAGACCAGTGATTGAGAAAGTGATGTTTAATTTACATTTTCCATCCTAACTTGCTAGTTAAAGCTAGGTTTTGTATAATGCTTAAAGTAAACCAATGATTTTTAAGCAAGTAAAGTCTGATTTACATTTCTGCTTTCATTTGCTAACTGAGACCAATTATGTTTGAGAAAGCAAAGTCTAATTTACATTTTCCATCTTAACTTGCTAGTCAAAGCTAATTAAAATAACGAAACACATTGGATGATGAAGTGCCTGTATAAGCACTTGTACTGGTTAGAGCAAAACAGCTTGTTTACATGTTTTTTTTGTCATTGGCTGCTATATGCTTTATAGTAGATTGAGATGTGGTTTTTGAATGTGAATCTGAAGAAGGCTTTGATAGCTGAAAGCACTAATCCGTTGTTTGTTGTTTTTTGTCTTGTTGAGATACAGTTCTGAATAAATCGTTGAAATACGTTTTATGGTGTGGTGCATCGCTCATCTCTTAGTTATTATTGTGGCTAAACACTTGTCTGTTTTGTTAAGCTTCAGATGCTCTTTTGTGCAAGATTCAAAATGGAGGAAAAGCATTCTTTGGAATCAGAAAGTGAGAGAAAAGTGAGACGATAGATTGTTAGAGAATTGTCTGTGATATTGTCAACTGTTACTTGTTTGCAGTTCTTTAGAGAGAACTGTTGCCAAAACATGAACTACTATTGATAGAACTGTTGGTATTGCAAATCCTTGCCAGTAAACTGGCTTTTGACTTATTTGCATCACAAAGCACACAGACTGGAAAGAAGAAACAATCTTTCAAATGGCATTTGCAAATGTCCTTT
This sequence comes from Protopterus annectens, assembly GCF_019279795.1. NCBI lineage: Eukaryota > Metazoa > Chordata > Ceratodontiformes > Protopteridae > Protopterus > Protopterus annectens. Next base: position 407,244,393 of record NC_056734.1, on the reverse strand, counting down.
TATGTAGCAAAATTCTTTATTTTGTTTAACAGACGAGACAGCATCTGGATTGAAAAATTAAATCCTGGACTTCTGAGGCAGAGAGATTAACTACCAAACCACCGTACCATCCAAGACTTGCATTGAGTTTACAAGGAAATACATGCAATACGGTGAGCATGCCTTCAGGAAGTCCAAGCAATTAGTTAAGACTGGGTGCTTGTCTCTTTCAGTCTATCTTTACATATTAACCTATCATGGACTACCTGGAGCTGCTACAGAGCAGTCCATCTCAATTAAAGACTCCAGCCAACAACGCCATCTGTAAAACAAGGTTAATAGTCGAATTTCATCTTTCCCTGTAAGCCCACCTGAAGGCAGGCGGCAGGTATAGTTTCCACTCTCAGTCTCCCTACTTGCAGCAAACCTTATCTGTATTTATCTATAGGTCTTACAATTTAAATGCATCCTGTCAGGCCATTTTTCCTACTTTGTTACTACCCCTGTGGAATCTACATAAAGATCCTGACTACAGTGAGGCTTATTTTGCTGAAATAAAAATAGCCCTAGCCGAAGATATAAACTACTGCAGAAGAGGAAAACTAACCATACATTATATTATTTAAGCTAGAAAAGAGCACAACCTTGTAGCATAACCAACTTACTCTTATGCTCAGGTCTAACTGATAAGTTTTTTGTGGGCTTACCCGCCAACTCAGTTTCCCTCGCTACGCTCGGGCTCACTCCACTCCCCTACCCCCAATTCCCACCCACCCCACATCAACTACATTTATACCTATCCATTCCCACCTCCATTCAACCTACACCCACTGTACATCCTTCCCACCTCTTGCAGTTCCAGAAACCAGTCACATTCCTTACTACCCCTACACATTCAGTTAAACCACCCATACACATTCCTGGCAATTAACTATTTCCTTTAACTATGAATAACTTCCTCCAGCAAATGATCCTACTAATCTTCCTAGTATTTACCTACCACACCACTTCCTACAACTACTCTGTACAAAACAACCCCCCTCACCCATAAATCCACATCCATTATCACACCCATTCCACCCAGTTACCCCCTAACAATAAGCCCTACCCTATTCAGTACTACAGCCATAAGCCATACCCTTCTTAAACCCATCAACACCTACCCCAAATCAACTGCAACCAACAAATACATAATACTACAAAAGCTAGTGAAACTATTGCAAACAGACCAACAACTATTAAACAATGGAGATATCCACCCAAACCCAGGCCCCTATGATACAAATCCCCTAAGTAAAGCACAACAGCTTCCCAAATTAATATCAGGTCAGCAAATAGTTTACTCCTCCTAAATCTAAACATCACTAGCTTAAACAATAAAATACACAAGCTTCATATTCTAATCTCACAGTATCACCCTGATATAATCAGTTTAACAGAAATATGGCTAAAACCATCTACCAAAGATACAGAAATCCTGCTTTACAAAAATACACTAACAATAGCTAAAAACTGAGTTACCAGTATGCCCCTTTGACAAAGCAGAAATACTGTTAACTAATCTCAAAAAAGGCAACAACAAAACTATCAACTTAGTAAGAGGTTATATCCCCCTAGGCAATAATATCCCTATCATGGAAAGTTTATTACAATGGCTATCACAATCCTTACCTCAGGAGACTATTGTATTAGGGGACTTTAATATTGACTGGCTCACATGTTCTCCCCAAGCTCCCACTAATCATATCAACCTAGTTTCCTTCTCTCAACTAATCAAACCCACTAGAGTAGACAACAGTAGAAAAAAAAAAACTTTTCTAGACTGGATTTTACTAAATACAATTCCTTCTTCTTACTAAGCGACCATCAGGCTACCTTCTTACTTAAATATAACTCCCACCACCCCCAAACCCCTATACTCCAAACAATTAGGTACAAAAAAACACTTTAACCTATCAAACTTCTTACATGAGCTAAAACTATACAACTGGTCCCAACTGTTTTACCTACCCCTAGATGAAGCCACCAAACACTTTAACTCCACATTTCTAGAAATACTAAATAGGAATGCCCCTGAAAGAACTACCAGGGTTGAGGCCAAAGCAGTTCCATGGTTAACTAGGAAACAAGACAACAAAATAACAGAAAGGAATAGAGCCTGGAAAACCTGGAGGTCCAACAAAATCCCAAGTACACAGCAAGCATACCAACAGATTACAAATCTAACCAAAAAACTAGTCATGCAATTTAAAATAAATTACTTTATTACCCACCAGAATCAACACATGAACAACCCAAAAAAATTCTGGGCAGGTTTAAACAGGCTACTACACCCTGGAAAAAATAACCACCCCACCCCCAACAACAGGGTTAACGAAAGAAAACATAAAATCATTCAATGCTTTCTTTACCGAGACCGTACTTGCCCTTGCACAAAAGCAACCTCATACCAAAACCACTGCTGCCCACCCCAAACCTACTAACAGCCCCACTTTAAGCTACAACCCACCCCAACCTCCTACATAAGAAAATTACTCTCTCAATTAAAACCAACAACACTAGGAGCAGACTCCCTCCCCAACGAATTCTTAAAACTGGCAGCAACTGAAATAGCTATACCAGTCTCTGTCCTAATAAACAGATCCATCTCTGAAAGCTCAGTACCCTTGATCTGGAAAACTGCCTATATTATACCCCTTCATAAAGGGGGCAATTCTTATGATATATCTAACTACAGACCAATAGCTATCCTATCCCCACTTGCTAAAATGCTGGAGAAATGTATTCACCATCAATTAATGACCCACCTTATTAATCAAGAACTCATATCCCAAACCCAAAGTGGGTTCCGTATAGGTCATAGCACAACCACTGCCCTGCTAGCATTCACTGATACCATTAACCACAACAGAAACAATGGTAAACTTTCTTCAGCCCTCTTCCTAGACCTGTCAAAGGCATTTGATATGGTTAATCATGAAAAACTAATCTCCCACCTTACTAACCTAGGTCTAAATAAATTGTCAGTCTCCTGGTTTAAAAACTACTTCAACAATAGGCAACAGGCAGTACTATGGAACAATAACTTGTCTCCACTCTTACCTGTGACACTTGGTGTACCTCAGGGATCTATACTGGGCCCCCTGCTGTTTTCAAGTTTTGCTAACAATCCCCACTCAGCTGTAAAAATAGTTCAAACCTTATCCAATACGCAGCTGATTCTGCTGTAATATGCAGCACCCCTACCCTAGCAGACCTACAGAAAATAACCCAGGAAAATTTTCACTCAGTCGAAAGCTGGCTTACTGAGAATGACTTGATACAAAAATTAAGCTTCTCATATTTCATCCCTCAATCACTACTGCCCCCACCTCCTCCTTTACTATCCACTCAAAAAAACGGGACCCCTATTTTACCTGAATCCCAGACAAAACTTGTAGGTATTACTATTGATGACAAGCTCAGATTTGATGTACACATTAATCTGGCCATTAAAAATACTAACAAAAAGCTGGGAAGTCTCTACAAACACAAATCATTCCTGACCCATAATGCTAGAACTACAGTTGCACAAACACACCCTCTCTCAACTCTACTGTATGCATCACCAATCTTGACCAACCTATCCAAAACAGAAACCAATAAATTGACCACCTGCTATAATCAGATAACCAGATTTGCCAACAACAGCTCCTTCAGAACGCATCACTGCCAAAACCTAAAGCAATTGGTTTGGCTTGAACTACCAAACCTACTAACCCTGTAACCAGCTGGTTATCACACACAAGCTACTCTCTCATCCAAGTATAACACCTTCATTAAGAAACCTAATCCAACAGTATTCCTGTCCTAGGCAACTCCGCTCCACAGAAAAGTTATTGTTAGCAGTTACCAGATCTCACAACCATGCCGGTGACTCCCTATACTCTTCTTATATAGCCAAAATCTGGAACTCCCTGCCTACATCCACAACCCTAGAAGCATCCCTTTGTAAATTTAAAATAACTATCAAGACATGCCTCTGCAACAAGTGGCTATGTCCCTGTTCCACACCAGACTAATACTTGAACCACTCCTATACTAATGTAACTCTTGGCTTAACAAAAATCTCATCTCATGTTTTACCTTCATAAAATTGTACACCACAACAGAAGAATGATGGCATATCTGTGTAAGTCTGCACTATGCATTGTTTATAAACCTATTGTCAACTGTACCTGACTGATGCTTAATACCTTTGTGTGCCCAACTACATACCTAATGGACCTAGTTGAAATATGTATCCAAGAATTATCTGTATGTCTTGTAAATTTGTCTCCTTGGAGCTTTTCTCCCCAGGCCTCCACTGAAAATGGACATGCATCCAGTTTGACTATCCTGGTTAACAAATGTAAAATAAAATAAATGAGAGGCTTTTTTTTTAAATTAAATCTGTGCTGCATTTTAGGCATGCCCTCCAAGATGATGCACAGAAACCCACAATATCTCCTTCAACAGAATTAACTAAAGTTGTATGTGAATATGCCTAGAAGGACAGGAAATCCTTTAGTTTGACTTGGGAAGTACAAACCTTTAACTGCTATGTATATAAAAGGTGGTTTATGTGAGTGACAAAGCTATTAATGACTGTTCTTAACCCAGGGAATGTAACATTCATGTTTAAATGCAACTAGTTTGTAATGCTGGTCTCTGTTCCTAGAGACATACTTTCATGCAGTGCTAGTTGATTACCATTAATGCCCCAAGAAGAGCCCTAATTATAGACCTGACAGATGTCGACCAGTCAACTGTTGTTCACTTAATCTGTGATAATTGTGCAAAAGAGGAACTAGGAATGACCAAATACTTTCACGGTGTGATAATTATTTTAAAAAGGAGAGTCTAGGACAATCATCTTCTGCACCTTGACTTTCCTGCTAAAGCACAACTTACCTGAGAGTTGAGGAGACCTGCATTCTTCCACAGAAGCAATACTGGCCACGTTGCATTCAGGATTGTCGAACATTATACAGGAGTGACATCTGCAATGTACAAAATGAAGTTGTTGCCTAAAGTTTTGTTGGTGACGTTTGCCAAAACAGCTACTGAAGATGTAACTGGAAGTGAGTGTCAGATAGTCCAAAACACATCCCTAGCAGCACCCATACTTCCTTTGGAATGGTCTTCTGCACCTTGGGAATACATTCAGTCTTTTTAATTACAGTGGCCAGAAGTAATGTATATTGTGTCCACAGCACCAAGAAAGGTAACAGTGTCAAGAACAATGTTTGCAAGAATGTTTTAATGATCCTCCACAATATAAATCCGAAGAATATGAGACGTTTTTGAAATAAAATGATACAAAGCATTTCACAGCTGGAGTTAGCCACCCAGATGCAGATGATGTAATGGGACAGAAAACTTCTAGAAAGATTTAAGCACTTTATGTGAAAGGTTTCTGTAAAACAATGTCAGAAATTTCAGTTTTGCTTATTTGAATACCATCTACTTGCCCCTGAACACACTGAACAGGAAAAAAAGACACATGCTCCAGATGATGTCACATGGAAGTACATTAAATTGTTTAACTATAAGCAAAAAGTGCTTGCCAGACAATGTAAGACTGGCAAATGCAAGTGGGCGATGGTATGGAAGTCAGTATTGCACTAAAAATGTAAGTTGGACAACTTTGAGAAGAAAATGGACAGGACTGAAGTTTGTTTTATGTGGATGGGGAGTCTGTTCCATAACAGCAGTATCCTCTGCTAAATATACCTGTCCTTCCAAACCATTTGGTTGATCTTGTAGAATAGGTTTAGATCTCTAGATCACATATTTCTGATGCCATTTGATTTGCTAATGTACAGTAAATCCATCAGTATTGGTTCAGACACTGATCACCTCTTAGCAGTCTGTAGGATACCGAGTATAGTGACAAGGTTTTGAATTGGTCCATATGGGGCATGTTTTGGCCTTGTATCCTTTTAATAAGGTATCTCTATGGACTTTCCAGTTGTTGCTTGTGCATAAACAGATATGTGCCAAAGACGGCATTATTCAGTGATTGACCTAATGAGGGCTGAGTAAGGGTTACAGTAGTATCACTAGATCTAGACGCACTCTTTTTGTTTGTAAGCTGTGTAGTATAGAAGGACTTTCTTAGAACAATAGACACATGTTGGTCAGTAGTTAGGTCACTGTCCAAACAAGTTCCCAAATCCTAAACAACTGAGTCCACTGTTAGGGATGTCTTGTTACTGTGGTAGTTCCCTGGGGTAGATGACTTCCCAAAGGATAAAGTAGTGCATTTTTTGGCAGTTAGTTCCAGACCATGGTTTTGACACCAGTCATTTATTTGACACAAACCATCCTGCAGGATGGCTGTGTCATTCGGAGATTCAGTGACTGCTCCTAGATTTCAGTCATCTACAAAGTTATCCAGAACCCTTTGGTATTCACTGACTTTTACTTCAGAAACAGAGTGGTCTCAACACAGTATCCTGGAAGATTCCACTGGTGAATGGTCTCTTTTGTGGAGGTAACTTCCCCTATTTTGATTATGTGCATCCTATCTGCAAGCCAGTTAGCAATTCAGCAAGTGACCCATGGTTTTAGCCCCAGTGGTAACTTCCCCTGTTTTGATTGTGCATCCTATCTGCAAGCCAGTTGGCAATCCAGCAAGTGGCTCGTGGTTTTAGCCTCAGTTTATTTAGCTTTTTACTCTGCCTGAGTAGGGAATTGTGTCAAAAGCTTTAGCCAGGTTAAGGTATGCAGTGTGTACTGTTTTGCTTTCATCCATTGCTTTGGTGAAAATTTTCAAAAAAATCCACTAAGTTGAGTAAGCATGATCTACCCATGATGAATCCAAACTGTGGTGGGTCTAGTGTTTGCAGGCTTCCTATATACTGATTGATTATTTATATGATAAGTTTTTCCATGGCCTTGCATATGAGGCTGGTCAGACTTATGGGTCGGTCTGTAATTGCCTGGATCTGTGGGAGGCCCTCCCTTATGCAGGGGACTAACTGTAGCTGTTTTTCATTTGCTTGGTACAAAACCTGTATGAAGGCTGAGATTGAACAGTGTTAGGGGTGTGACTAAATCATGATTCATGATATTTAAGATGCATCCAGGGATATTGTCAGGGTGCACTAATTCAGTTTTTTTTTTAGCTTTTGATAACACTTTTAGGACTTGGTCTTGTGTGATAGCTGGAGGTGAGGCAATTTCAGATATATCTTGAGGGACCGATGGAGTGCAGAGAGGGATAAAGTTAGGTTTATCAACCAATAGGTTCGCTTTATCTTCTTCCTCAGTGTAGGTGACATTGTTCACAATCAGCTCAGTGCATTGCTGCATTGTGCTTCTGAGATTACAAGCATAACTAAAAAATGCCTTGTGATTGTCTCTGGCTTGGGCAGCTGTTTTAGCCTCAAACTTGACTTTGTTGGGTTTTATATTTGTTAAGGTCAGTGACAAGGACACTAACATTCTGGGAATTACTTTCTTACTTTTGGTCAAAATGCTTTTCCTTTTATTATAAAGCTTGAAGTTATGGTTCCACCATGTGGGATTTTCTTTTTGGGGTTTGCCCTGCACATATTCCTGTGGGGTACAGCTGCAGCTATGCAGCTGATTACATGATAGTGTAGTGCAGTGTGTGGTGTACATTTCTGTGTGTTCAATGGAGTTAATTGGGTTTGGTGGGGATTTGAAGTTTACCAATGTATCACTCAGGAGTAGGCAGTTTATCTTAAAGAAATTTCTAAAAGCAAACAAGTGATGAAGATGGTGCAAGATGCTCCCATATTAGTGAGGACAAGATCCAAGATGTTATTCTCCCTAGTGGGTACTCTGATTGTTCCAGGGCATTTGTATTGACAAAATCCAGTAATCTCTGTGCCTGTGCGCTAGTGATGGTGTAGGTTTCCCATTCTATAGCTGAATATATTAGATTACCTAGGAAAATGGTATTGTGTTTAATACTGAGTGATTCTAGTTCTGTAGAAAGGCTCTGTGGCTTTCTTTTTTTTCATAGAGGAAGTTCTATAGCTAGGTAATATATGGTATGAGACCATTCTTATTGTTAGGACATGAAGAAGCTCTAGTGCATCATGCTGCTCTATCAGCCTTGCTATGAGTCTCTTCCGAATGTAGAGTGATACATCTCCACCTTTTCTCCTCCTGCACAGTAGCTGGTCTAAACAAGTGGAAGGCATTACAGCCCTGCACAGCCGGAGTGCTCTCCACTACTTTAAACCATGTCTAAGTCACTTCACAGATGTCCTTGTCTTCTAGGGTGAGAAGAGTTTGTAGGGAGGTTCTTGTTCAGGCTCCTAGCATTGATCAATAGCACTTTCATATTTTCCTTTGCTTGCTTCATTATATTCGTAGAGTTATCAGGTTGGCATTGTATAAAAAAAGGCACTATGGGGTGGACAATGTCTTTGCCAGTAATCAAAACCCTACAGGGGACAGATGTAGGCCATCTCTGGTGAAGCAGCGTGGTGTGATGCTTATCCAGCTGAAAACTATTGGACCCCCTCTGACACCAAAAGCTAAGCCAGTTATTGAAGTGTATGACATTTTGCTCATATCGCTGCATCATTCTTGGAGAAGGTAGAATGCTGCTTAATGCACATACCTGCCTTGGACACACAGTCTGAGAGCTGAAGGATTGATGATCATGGCTGTTTCTAGGGGAAGATAGCTTGTCCATATTGCACCTTGGAAGAGATATCAGACTAGATCAGATCATATACCACTGCCAGAGGCTTCTATCGAAATACTGATCTTTCAAGTCCAAGCTCTTCAAAAAATAAACTGAAGTTCAGGCAATTGACAAAGTTCCAAAACTTGCTTTTTTCCCAGATGGGATTAACTCGCTGACAAAGAGGGCAATGCTGTTCATACCTCTGCTACTTGTCTACCTTAACTATGAGACTGCGATACTTGAGTGTAGGAGGAATACACTGATACCATAGCCTCATGTTTAGTATATGTGTTCCTCCCCATCAGATCATAATTTAAAATCCCTGGGATTTTAGCAGGTTCCTTGGCCAGTTTCCCATAATGATGACCAAAGAATATCATACAACAAACAAATGAGCATACACAGGGAAATCTAATCAAAATGGCAGCATTTGTCTTCAGAAACCAGAGTATCACTGGGCAAGAAAGTATCCTTTCTGGCTATAGAATGTGTACTCTACTCACCACTGCTCTACGGTTCCAGTACCATTATGTCATAGGCTTACAGTTCTCTTTGCAAGCTAAAAATAAAATGGCTATTGGAAAAAAAAACTGTACTACATTATCACATGTTTGGGCTACTTGCTACCCTTGCAGACATCCAGAGTGAACTTTTTAAATGAATGCAAAGATTCAGCGCATTCATGGTGGTTTAAACATCCAGAGAGAGAGAGAACTTTTAAATGAATTTTAAGATGGTTTCATTTTATAGCAAATGGGAGATTATACAGCAAGAAAAGTATATTGGAGATAAATCAGTGTCTTTTCTAAGTGCTGCAAACGTCTGTTTTAAAACTGAAGGACAGTGCAGTGGTGCAGCAGTAGCATTGTCGCTTCACAGCAAGCGGTTCTGTGGTTTGATTCTCGGCTGGAGTACCTTCTGTTCGGAGTCTGCATGTCCTCCCTGCGTTCATGTGGGTTTTCTCCAGTTTCCGCCCATGTTACAACGACCTGCATCTGGAGTGATTCTTTCCAGGCCTCCGTTGAAAATTGGCTTTGTTCCAAGTTGGACTTTCCCGATAAACAAATGTTAAGTAACATAAAGTGTTGTGGTATTTTTATCCTGTGCTATAGCAAATAGACAGAGTGATTTGGCAGCAGGCTGTGTAGCACATGTTCTAGGGAATTCCAAATATTAGTTTTGAAAACTGCAGGATCAAATAACTGTTTGCTGAAAATGTAAGACAAACATGGATGGATCACTACTTTAAAATAAGCATACGAAAGAGTGTAGGGCAAAAATTATATGACTGTGGGCCACATTTTTACATATAATGCTGGGTATTCTCTCAAATGAAGTAATTTGTTTGAAACATTATTAAGCAAAGACTGCAATGCAGTACATAACTGGAATAACTAATGTAGTTACCACTGGCAGTATGAAATATCTTGGATCAATTTCTAATCTCTTTCAATATCAGATGACTCTCGGTATTTTCAGACTATAACGGAGTCCTGATCAGATGTGCAATTTAGATCCAGAGTAAAGCTTTCTTACTTCAGAACAGTAACACGAGGTGTTTTTGAAATTTTGAAACATAACCCTGTGCTTTTCAAGATTCACAAAACTTCCTAATTTACAGCTGTCAGCACAGTTGATTAACCAGACCTCTATAGCTGCTTTTGATATAAGAAAAGAACAATCCAAGAAGAGGAAGATATGGAATGGGTATGGTTCATTTAACTGACCCAATTTTCATCAGACCTGACTAATTGGACCTATAGTTGCTAAACATTTTTCACATTGAACCAAAGCTCTTTAAACCCATACTTTATGAGGGATCCATACTACACTCCCTTAACTCGTATAGCTAACTTTTTTGTTGAAAAAACCTTGGAGTAAGTTTTAAAAATGTTGATGAGTGTCATTCCACTTACTTGGTTACAAAACCTTAGGATACGTTTTAAAATTTTTGAGTGCTATTTTTTATAGTTGGTCAGACAATACCTCCTTAAGAACTTGCCTGTGGAAACCCCTTTGTAGCATGTACTTTATCAAGAAGAATGCATCATAAACCCTTATCTCAGGTCTTGTCATTCAATCAGTCATCTTTCCACTTAGTGTATAATGCAACAGTTGATGTAATCACTGAATAAGCGGTCAATAGTAATGCAAGGAATCGTGTCAAATTTGTTAAAATACACAGCATTAGCGGAGATATCTTATAATAGGCATGACTTCAGAGAAAGATCCCACGTTCAACATACTAGACATATGACTAATGATCCACAGTAACAGATATTACATAAGACCAAGTTTTCATAATCGTTCTCCAACATCCCAAACTTTACCCTCTCTGTGATCTGTGATCTTACAAAAGGTAACGCTTAACCTGATACTAATCAGTTTGTAACTTAAAAGTTATATATTACTGAACAAACAATACTAGTACTTCTGCTGCAGTTTGTAGCCTTGGGACTCTACTGGCTTACACAAATTTAGTAAGCAGGAACAGCAACGTTGCAAGAAGCGATCTGGAAAGTTTGGATGTCAAGATCCTAGGAATCTTGCCAGGCCAGCCATAAGTACATTTTAACATGCATGAGCACATGCTTCACTGCTTTTGATGTAATGAAAGGATTATGATTCAGCGATATAGTATCATATAACATGATTTATATAAAGACTTTTTAAAGTGGGTAGTAAAATATTAGTAAAGTACATCAACGAACGACTTCTTTCTGAGCTGTCTGGCTTTTGATTAGTAGACACTTCACCAAGGACACCTACATTCCCATTTTTTGTAAGCGTCTTATCCACCTTTACTCAGGCTAAGCTACCTTATCACTAGGGAAATGAGTTTGAACCCTATAATTCTAACCATCTCAATTTAACAGGTGTGTCATATGAATAAACACCAGTAATAATGCATTTTCATTTCTAATTCTACTTCTCTGAAGCTTTGTACCAAACTTTGTTCAGTCATATCAAAATGTCTTTCCTCTTGTACAATTTTTTTTAACCTGAGTAAACAGGCAAACATTGCAAAATCTTTCCACTTTTTAAAAGATGATAGTGATTTGTTCCCTTAGCAACATTTTTCATTTTATATATGTACAATCAGTTGTAATTATTAAGCATATAGTATATACATACCTCTCAACTTTCCCTGATTTTGCCTCAGATTTTTGCCCTGTCCCTCATAAAATGTTTGATTTTTGTGTAGTTATTTTTTAGCTTTGTCCAGAATTCTTGAGAAAGAAGTTGAGAGAGGTGATCATAACCTTTACATCTGTATGTCTCTTAAAATAATACTCTGTTTTCATGATACTGTAATGCTAAATTTATTTTTTATTGTATTTGCAGTTTGTTTACCAGGATAGTCCATTGGGCCAATAAGAACCCATTTTCAATGGAGTCCTGGGGAGAAAAGCTCCAAAACAAAGGTTACAAAAAAGATTATAGCAGTTTACAATTGCAGCCATTTGTGGGTTCAAGACAAAACAAAGATTAAGCATTTACAATGCAATTTTTAGGTTTCATTTAGTAGAAAAGTAAGATTTAAGCAGGTATAATAAAATGTTTAGGTTAAATTTTGTAGAAAAATAAAGCATTGCTGCAGTAAATATATAGTTTCTTGAGTGGAATAGTAGGATAAGAGAATTATAAGATGTCATTACAGTTGGCTTATTATTTGGTGTCTGGTAATATATGGTAAAGTTGCCTATAGGAAGTGAAGAATAGGCTATGAGGGGTGGGAGCAGGACCATTCCCATGAGGATGTTAGATGTGAGTGCAGTGATTTTTTTTTAAAGCAGGGAGGTTGGTGGCGATACGGATGGAGGGAGGAAGGGAGTTCCATAGGTGTGCCAGGGCAAAGGACAGGAGGTTTTGTCCTGGAGAGTGAAGGGGTTTGTACAGTTCTATTAGGTTTTGGTTATTAGATCTTAGGAGTCTTTGTGGCAGGTGCATTTTAAAGGTCGAGCTGAGAGAGGGACAGAGGGAGGGATGAAAAATTAGTTTATGAGCAACAGTGAGCTGAGTATAGGAGAGATAGTTGGGAAGCTCTAGCCAGTTAAGTTTGCGGAGAGATGCACAGTGATGGGTAGATTTGTGGCTAGTGGCAAATCTGGCAATTTTATTATAACAAGAGGACAGTTTTGTTTTGAGAGATGATTGTAGGTTTGTTAGGAAAGGGGCACCATAAAGGAGGGAAGGTATGAGAAATGTAGTAGCGAGAGTGAGCTTAGTAGATGTAGTGAGGAATCGATTGTGTTGGTAGAGCATGCCAAGTTTTTTTTTTTTTTTTTTTTTATGTTTAGTTGTAGGTGGCTATTGAATTTAAGCTGGTCATCAATCTGGACACCTAGTAGTCTGGTTTCAAATACCAGTTCAAGAGGTGTGTTATTCTGGCTAGTGATGGAGAATATTTTTCTATCAATGGTGTTGGTTTTTGAGGGGGAAAAATACCATAAGTTTGGTTTTTGATGCATTGAGTGCTAGATGATTGTCCATCATCCACTGTTCTGTGGTAGAGAAGGTGTCTTGAGTCAGTTTAAGAGAGCAGGGATGGATGTGGCTGCACAGATAATTGTAGAATCATCTGCATATTGAAACAGTTTAGCATGAGGAATTGAGTGGAAGAAATCCATTTATGAATATATTGAAGAGGAGAGGACCCAAAATGGAACATTGGGGGACACCAGTGGGTGTGTTAAGGAAAGAGGAGATGGCTTTTTTCCACTTGACAGCTTGTTGCCTGTTGTTGAGATAGCTGGTGAACCAATTGAGAGAGGAAGGGGATAGGTTTAAGTTAGATAGTTAGGAGAAGGTTGTGAGAGATAGTATCAAAAGCTTTAGAGAGGTCAAGAAAGAGGGTAGATACAGTAGAGCCAGAATCTCTGGCTTTATTTACAGTTTCCAGGAAGGAAAGTAGGACAGTCATGGTGCTGTGGCCGGGTCTGAATCCATGTTGTGTGGGAGTTAGTAAGTTATTATCTAAGAGATAGGGAAGGAGTTGAAGATGGATACATTTCTCTAGAAGTTTTGATATAGGAGAGAGGATGGCAATGGGACGGAAGTTAGTAATATTGTTGTTATTGCCTCCTTTGTGTAGGGGAATGATGAATGCCCTTTTCCAGAGTTTGGGTACAAGCCCTTCTTGGATAGAGAGATTGATTAGGATGCTGATGGGGGAAGGCAATGGCTTCGGCAGCTATGCTGAGAAAGGATGAGGGAATGTTATCAGGGGCATTGGTGCATGGTTTTAGCTTTTGCAGGAGTTTTCTTATGGTAGAAGTAGGAATGGGTTTTAGGGAATGGGTTTTAGGGAGATCGGTGGGAGTTGAGAGACTGGAGATGAACAGGGTGACAAGAGGGGGGATGCAGAAGTAGGGGGTGAGGTGTTATTAGAGAAGGATGAGGTTAGTTTGGAAATAGAGTCTATGAAAAAAGAGTTGAATTGGGTAGCCAGATCTATATCTAGTGCATTTTGGTCTGGGCTTCGGTTTTCTGCTGAGCCAGGTTTTAGGAGGGTAGTGATGCCTTTCCAGAATTTTTGAGGATTGGTTTTGTGGTTGTTTTGGAGTAAGAAGTAATTCTGTTGATATGCTGTGATCATACCTCTCAACCTGGAAATATCAAAAATCTGGACAAGGCCCATGAAAAATAGGTACAAATCTGTATGCTGATTAACATCTAATTTGCATACATAATTATGTAACCCCACCCACTCCAAATGGAATTGTGGGATACTAACTTTCGAATGCAAATTGAAGAACAGACAACCAAAACATGGCACCAGACCAGAGTCCCCCTGCAGCCATTCCAGTGTCCTGGTACCTGGCTATGCCCCATTTACCATAAACACTAATGTATGCATACTGCTTTACTTCTACAATGATTTGAATTTTAGTTTTACATTTTACAGCACAACAATGCAGAAACACTAAAAGACATCATCTGGTAAACAAAGCAATACTGTCTCGCAATGAAAATAGGCTTGACATTAAACTTTGCCCTTGAAACTCACATTCATTGAAACAGCATTGAAACCCACACCACATCCAAAGAAAATGCATCTGGCCATTGGTGGATAAAGTTTACCTTTGGGCTGTTTTCAAATCATTGGCCCCTTGCACACAAAACAAGAAACATACATGTGTTCTTTTCTTTATACACCTTCCCGACTTTAAATTATATTCCTTGTATAATACAACACACATGTTAGAGCACATTTTAAATTTATTGTTTGAACATTTTACCAGTAATCTGTACTGTAGGCAATGAAACAAAACACATGAACCAATAATGACAAAACTGCCCAATTCCAAACTTTTCCATCATAAAAGTCTGCTTCCACACCCACACTATAAATAGAATGACAGTAGTGTAAGCCATAGGCATCTTGAACAGCGTTTCGCACTTATTTTCAATTTCATTTTTTTTTGGGGGGGGGGGCAAAAGGTCAAAAACCAGGGACACATTTTAAACATTGCTTGTATAATTTTGTAAAGTTGCTAGAATAAAATGTTGCGCTACCATCATGCATTTCACTGGCAGGTTTTGAACCCAGGACTCTATGCACTACATTCAGAACAACATACAACTATCCCACATCATGAAAAATAGGAAGACTGAAACTTAATAGCCATGATTTATTTAGTGAATTCATTTCTCACTTCTCAACATAGCTCTTAACCTCAACACAAAAAACATGAACAACAAAGCCAATAATGGGAGAATACAAATTCAGTTCTCACTTCTCACTCACCATATCTCTGAACTATTAGCACAAAAACAATAATAGGGGAATACAAATCGTGTGCTCACTTCTTATCATAGCTCTAAACTCTTAGCAAAAAAAAGTGTTCTTCCTTCTCATCATAGCTCTCCGTCAGAAATGGTGGTGGCTAGGGATAGTAGCTCTTTTTACCCTGTACTAAAGGTACAGGGTTTGAGCCTGAATACCTCTAGCCACCAAGTGTATTATATGGGGGCGTTTTCACATGCACACGCGCGCACCCACACACTTACCCTGTGTAGTGCTCGGCCTCTTCTGTTCCTCATGCTGCTGGCTGTATCCCGCTGCCGCCATTCATTAATCCCGGCTCTGTTTCAGGGCTCCGCTCTGTTGCCATCCGTTTGGCTCGCTGTATCCATGTCCCCACGCTCTGTTCCCCACATGCTGCTGCCATCTGTTTCAGGGCTTGCTGTATCCATGTCCCTATGTTGCTGTGCTGTATCAGCTTTGCGGTTAATTCCCGCCATTAACTTAACCGCCAGCCAGCCGGAAATGATGATGCGAGCTCCTTGAGCTCAATTCCGACTGGCTGGTAGCCTGACGGCACTGACGTCATTGCGCACGCGATGACGTCCGCTCCGACAGCGCGAAAATTTTAAAAAAGAAAATAAAAATCGGAAATGAAGGGGTGCCACTCTGGAATCGTGGCACCCCTTCATTTGGACACCAAAACTCAGTAAAAACAGAGTAATTCGGAACGGTTGGGAGGTCTGGTTGTGATAACTTTTTTTAATGGTATTGCAAAGTGTTTTGAATTCATTAAGGGTGGTGGGAGTTTTGTTTCTTTGGTAATGTGCCAAGGATTTGTCTCTTAAGTCGCATGGCAGTTAGTGTGTTTTTTGTTAGCCACGGGGCGGTGTTGTTTCTTAGTCTTTTGGTTTTTATGGGGGCAAAACTATCCAGCAGTTTTAGGAAAGTTGTATTGAAGTGTGCAACAGCATTATCCAGGGGTAGGGTTTTTAGGGGGTTCCAATTTATTGATTTTAGGGAGTCTGAGAAGGTTATTGGGTTGAAGGTTTTAAGGTAGCGAGTGCTGATGTAATTATGAGTTACTTGTAATGGAGATGGAAGGCGTCTGGTGAAAATGGGAAGGTGGTCACTGAGGGAATCAGGACGAGTTTCACTATCGGTGTAGTAGTGGGGGTGAGAGACTAAGATCCAGTCTAGGGTACTGCCACTGGAGAAGTCTTTAGAGGGCCTGGTAGTGAGGTTGATGAGCTGAGAGTACTTGTATAGGTTGATGTTTAGGGGGTGTAGGGGAATTAATGGAAGACCAATTAATATTTGTGTCTCGCATGATAATAGTTTCATTACTGATATTGGTAGAGAGCCAGGATAGGATATCCTCAAGTACTGAGATATTGTCTCCAGGGGGGGTGTAAAGTGAGGCTATGCAAATGTGTTTGTGTTTATTTAATTGAAATAGAGCTTGTACTAATTCTGCATTGGAGAAGTGAGGAATGTGTTTTGCTGTAGGGAGTAATGGAAAGGGTGGATGAGTAGAGTAGAGCTACCCCACCACCCTTTTTGTGGGCCCTGTCTTTTCTGATGATAGAGTAGTTTGGTGGTACTATTTCAGTATCTTTTATATGAGGTTTTAACCAGGTTTCAGAAATAGCTAAGATGTCATGTTTGTTGTGGAGAAGGCAGACATGGAGATTGGGGATTTTGTTAGCTATGCTTTGGACATTTAGAGAAGCTAATAGGATGGATTTAGATGTACGGGAAGTGGTGTTTGGACCTGGGTTAGGGTGTATATCTCCAGATAGAAGTATGGTTGTTAGGTGTTGGATTATGCTGATGAGGTGTTTGGATTGCCTTGTTTGTATGTTTATATTGTCAGGTTTGTGTAGATATTGGAGGTTAGAGAGGGTTTAGAGAGTTTATAAGTAGAGCTTAGTTTGTAGTGAAAAAATAGATGGGTGTTAATGGGATACAGTCCAGGGGAGATTGAGACAAATGAGTGTAAGTGAGTTGAAGGGAGTGAGCTGGTCGTGTGAAGTAATGGTGTGTGATTTGTGGAGTTGGGCTGGGAAAGGTAGTGGATATAAGTAAGGTTCAGAAGTAGTAGTAGTTGGATTGAGAATTATATAAGTTTTGTAAGCATGTTGAGGCTTTGCTAAAGTAGAATATGTAGTGTAGGGAGAAGGGTTAGAAATAGATATTGTGTTGTTAAATATGAAGGGAGATGTGAGGAGATGGATTATAGGGGGAGGGGGTAGAAGATGGTGGTGAAAGGGGAGTGGTTTAATAGGTAGAGAGGAAGTAGGAGTGGTTAGGGAAAGGGGAGGGGTTTAATAGGTAGGGAGGAAGTAGGAGTGGTTAGGTGAGTATAAGTGTAGATGCACTGGTGGTGGGTAGAATTTGGGGGTAGGGGAGCGGAGTGAGCCAGCAGGGCGAACGGAGCAGGTTAGAACAAGTCAAGATAGAGGATCAGAGAAAAAAGTATCAGCAACAGGAATCAATAAAGAAGGTAGGTGGGTAGGTATTGAATGCTATATGGTAACACAGAAATGAGGTTAACAAGGTGAAAAAAAAGAGAGTTTGAGATATAGCAAGGAGGGAGTGGATTTAAAAAAAAAGGGGGTAGGTAGTATGTATTTAAAAAAAAAATGGAAAGTATAGCCAGCGTTGGGTGCAGAAGCCACACTTGTTTCTTTGTAGGTATGTAGTGATAGGGTGCTGCCACCTTGTGGTAGAAAGTGGTAATAAAGGATAAAGGTATGAAGCAATATAAAGGCCTTAGGTGGAACTAAGTGATTTAAAGGGTATAGTGATTGGTGGGGGGGGGGGGGCTGTAGCGAATGGTCCGTGGTAGGCTGCTTTAAGGAACGCGCACTCTCAGTAGGGCATACAAGCACAAAAAATGGGTAATAGTAGGTAAACAATGAGTACGGAGGTAATTTCTTTGGCTACATACATTCATACACAGTGTGATATAGGGAGTCCTTGCAATATGTTGCTTAGTAGTAGGCCATGGCTAGCAGGAAAAAATTCTGGGAGTTCTTCTCGGTTAAAACAGTTGATCTTCCTTTTGAATATATAGGCAGGGAGGGAGTACCCAGGGTAGAATAATTCATACACAGTGTGATATAGGGAGTCCTTGCAGTATGTTGCTTAGTAGTAGGCCAGGGCTAGCAGGCAAAAATTCTGGGAGTTCTTGTCTTATTTTACAGACTGGTGGCTGAAAAGGGTTCAATTTCTGTTGGGACATTTACTGATTTACTAGATGTATAGCTCTTGGACTTCTGTCTCCCAAATGTGGGTTACTTTATTTTTAATTAGTGAGTTAAAGTATTTAAACCAAAAGCTTACTTCTCAATATGGACACAGTAAAGTAGCATGAAACAGGCTCTGACAGTAAGAGTAAAACAGAAAACAATTAGTAATTAAAAAATGTACCTCTGAAAACATGGGTTTTAACAAAGCCTCTAAAAGAGCTTGCTGAAGTTTATAGCAATCAGACAAAATCTAGAGCAATTTCTAGCAATATTATTGATTTAGCTCACAGCATAGTTAAAATTAAAATTTGTGTTTTATAATTAATAACTGTATTGTATGGAACAGCTTGATCCAGTATTTGCCAACTATTTTTGCCTAAAAAATTTAATTCAGACTTTGCTTTAAGCTCTTTCATTGAAAAACACAGACATCTTATGAAAGAAATTTAGAAAATGCTACTTGGGATCTGGTATAGAAAAGAATTAAAAAAATTTCATGAAGGAAAATTAGGCAGTGCCACTCGGAATCCTATACAGAGTAGAGGAAAAGCATGACCAAATGTAAATAAATCAATAATGTATCTCAATTACCCTCATCGGACCATGGCTAGAAAGAAAAACACACGACCTTTTACAGATCTGCCCCCTACAGTCACCATTGGGAAATGAGTAAAGGTCTTCACTCAGGGCAAAGTGGAAGTACCAGTAATACTTCACATTGTTGATTTTATGTTTAAAGATAGCTACAGTCGGTAAGGACAATTTTTGTATTTGTTCTGAATAGTTTTATTTGATTTTGGTCTACCTGTCAACTAATCTGAATTCAAATTTCAAATATGTGTGTGTGTGTTCATGCGTAGAGCATACCTCTCAGCTTCTTAGAGCAAGGAATCTGGACAAAACCACAAATAATGGGAGGAGAAAGGACCCAAAACAGGGACACGTTAAATATTGCTCTTACAAACTTAGAAAGTTGATAGATTTGACAGGTTTTACATTGGCATGAATTTTCTGAATGATATGAAGTCTGAAACTCATTTGTCTGCCATTATTTTCTGACTTCAGTCTTCAGTGATTTGTCAGTGATTTTCCAGAATTCCATAATTTTATGAGAAACTGGCCAAAAATATAGGCAAAAAATCTGGACATTCTGTGAAAATTTAGACAGTTGAGAGGTATGATGGAGAGAGAGAATAAAAAGAAATGAAAGACAGAGGAGAGAATCCTTTGAGAAGTGAACTGGTGCCATTGGATACTGCTGTCAGTAGGGCTCCTTGACCGTATGAAGCCAGGGAATCATTCATACATGCAGCTTGAATGTGAACGCAGTGATAATGCTTTAACCACCTTGATTTTAAACAGCTTGCAATAATCTTTGTTTTAATGATCAGATATATGGGAATGTGTAGATTTGTTGCCACTGTGTAAGAAGTAAGAAGGACTAAAAACACAGCTCATGAGAGCTGTTTTTAAGAGGTATGCCACTCATTTTTTGGCTGTCAAAAACCGTTTTGTTGGGAAAACAGACATTTATTACCTAGACTTTGTGGTAGTTTGCAGTAATATTAAAATCACCTCTGTAGATGACAAAAGCAATACTCCAAATGGTTTTACACCATTTCCCGTTTAGTCTCAAATGTTATCATGCACCACATGCTTAGCTCACTTCTCAGGCTGTATACCCACACATTTTGCTGTAGCCATGTTGTGAGGAATGGCTCAAGTGGTACCACATAGCTGCATTCATAGAAAATGCACCACTTTAACTGCATGCCCAGTGTCTGTCCTGCCTAGCCCAAGGACCATCTGCTGATGACATCACATTGTGACTTTATGTGTACTTGTAATTCTGAGCTGTGGGCGTTCTTCCTATTGTGGCTTTTTAATTGCTGGTTTAACTTACATTTTTATGCAGTGTTGAAAGGATGCAATTTTTTTTCTGCTATGGCAACTTGAAGGCAAAGTGTATGAATAAACCTGCTGGTAAGGGGCAATGCTTGAATGAGATCTAGTTCTAAGTATCCTTATTTACATGGATATTAGAGTACAACACCCCTTTTGGTATGTACCTTTCTAAGCACCTGCAGCAATTGGAGAAACCACAAGGGTTCATCACAAGGAAAATTCAAGGTCCCCAGCACCTCTACTATGGGGATCATCTGAAATCATGTTACTTTATCCTGTTTCATGCAGACTACTCAGAGGTGATCTCTGCCTTGCATACAAGGCGATCTCTGACCCTGTGTTATTGGAAGTGCTGCATATCTGTAAGTCAAATGGTACATGGATTACTCACTCTAAAGACCATAACCTGGTGTGTGACATTAATAAAACATGCTGGAGGGACAGATTTGTCTCCCAGAGCTTACCATATCTTTGGAACAGACTTCTCCTTCATGTCAAACATAGCACCTCATTGACCCTCATCAAACTCAGTATGGACAGTTGGATGGGTGACTGTAAATTCACCCCAGGGGTTCCACCTGTGTCCCTCTTGGACAGAGGCAGTAGGTGCTGATCACGGAAATAAGGGTAAGAACTTGGTTAGGCTTGTAAGGGCCCTAGGACCATTAACCTAGTAACTTCCTATGATCGTTTGTTTTACTGGTAAAAATTCAGTAGGTTAAATTGCTAGAAAGAAAGCAGTTCTTTAGCAACAGTGAACATTTCAGTTAAAGGTAGCTAGCTCTTCTTAAGTTACTTAGGTTTTGGGGCATTTTTATTTTGTGAGACAGGTACGCCTTTTGATTCCTTGGAATATGCACATGGGGGGGGGGGGTCATTTTCAGCATGTGTAAGTACTATGGTTGAACATGAAACGGGATACCTTTCTATGATTTTTTATGTTTGTAGACTATTGCGACATCCTGGAAAATAAAACGCGAATAAAATCTGTCTCCTTGTGAATGTATTGACCACAGGGAACGGGAAATGGGGACCATGCAGATGAATGCAGGTTCAAGCACTGTGGATGTAGAGAGTGTTGTGTAAGTGCTCAAAGTTATTATATTTGTAATATTTTGAATGGTAGATTATTCGGAATTCTAGCACTTTTTGCAGTATGGCGTGTTTCCTCTGCTGAGTGTTAACAATGCTAAATAAGGGACATAACCAGAAAGCATGCTGGTTTATGAGGAGGCATAGCTTTCAACTGTCCAGATTTTCACAGAATGCCCAAATTTTGACTTGTAAGTTGTAGTTTTCTGGCAAATCGCTGGCAAATCATCATTGAGGATTAAAGTCAGAAAGTAATGGCAGACATTTGGATTTTTTCAGGCTTCATATCATATTCATGTTAATGCAAAACCTGTTTTTCTAGCAACATTCTAAGTTGTTAAGAGCAATATTTAAAAAGTGTCCCTATTTTTGGGCCTTTGTCCTCCCCCCCCCCATTATTTGTGGCTTTGTCCAGATTACTTGCTACAAGAGGTTGAGAAGTATGTGTAGAGGGTAGCAAACCAAGATTGTTGTCATTTATACTTGAAAACTTGGGTGCCATTGCACTGTAAATTTGTTACCTTCAACGTGCATACTTCCTGCTCACCCATCCTTAACCCCCTTTTTCCTGTTTGCACAAATGGAATTGGGTGTCACATCGACGGTGATCCTCGTCTAGAGCTGACGTTCACAGCACAATTTTTTAATCTGTTTTATATATATATATATATATATATATATATATATATATATATATGTGTGTGTGTGTGTCTATATATAGTCCCACTGCATTGGGGATTGCAGTGAAGTAAACATATGTCTATGTATTGCACTTTTGCCCAATATCTATTGGCATAGTAGGTTTCTCTGCACCCATTACATATACCCTTGTTTATAGCTAATACTGAAGTTAATGAATGGCAGCCGTTCATACAAGACGCATACTTAACTGCTGCCAGTGACTTTGTGTTTTTATGTGAACTTAAGTATGACTTTGCCATGGGAAAAGTCAGCCAGTGTAAAATGTTGGACATACACTTAATAGTGTAATGTGGTTATGATGCCACACAGAACTTTAACATAATGTTTTGTTATTGATTGTTTATTTAATCCCATAAACTGGTTAAGTGAAAATGTATCAGTACAGACTTCCTTTATATAACAGACAGACAGCAGCAGAACTGTGACACGTTTGTGAACTGTGACATGTTTTTGAATAGTACTGTACCTGCAAGGTATCTTTCTCACCATAGTGCCATATGCTGGTAGAGAGTCTCCTTGTCTGTGAACTGTAACAACCATACACTTGGCAGAAGTGCATTATTGAAAAAAAATCCTTAAATAAGAATTCTGTTAGAGCTGCAAAAGAAGGTGTCTTTTCGGTCTGTTATATATATGTATATATTAGATATGTATGTATTAGATAACGTGTGTGTGTGTGTATATATATATATATATATATATATATATATATATATATATATATATTTGCGTTGTAATTTTTAACTCTGTCGAACTATGGCTGCATTAAAACAAACTTTGACTTACTATCCAAAAGACTAAATTAATTTTTTTTCCAGAGTCCTACACCAATGGTAAACATAGCTTCCACATTACCTCTTTAAAAATATAGCTATTGAAGTATTACCTGTACCAAATAGCTTGGAGTCACCATAGAGGACAAGTTAAAGTTAGAGCTTCACATACAAAACTGTATGTAAAAATAATTCCTTAAAAGCTAGGTCTACTATGTAGTACAAAAAAATCCCTTGACGACTCCATGTCGAATCACCCTAGCTATCTTTTACCCTCTCTTCTCTATCGGTCACCTGTTTTGACTAACATCCAGATCTCTTAAGTCGCAACTGGAGCAATGCTAGAATAAGATAGCTAAATTTGCAGCTAACTTGCCACATAAAGCTCATCATTTCTCTACATGACATGCTCTCAGCTGGTTAGAACTCCCACATCGACTAGCTCATACGCCACTTCTAATCCATAAAATACTACATAAAGTCTCTGCCTACCTTTCTGTCTCTTTAGTACTTCATCACTGTTTCCAAGTCACACTTTGGGTTCTCAAGACAAAAATCTGCTTGAAATGTATAAACCAAAAAAAAAAAAATGTATAGGGCAAAGTTTATACTTACACTGCATATCCAAACTGTTGGAACGGTTTCCTAAACTGAAGTAGGACTGTGTTTAGCCACCGTGTGTTCAAGCCCTCTCTCTTTCTCAGTAACTCATGGCTATGCCCATGCAGCTCGCCTTTATGATCTATATTAACAAGTACATTACATTCATACTAACCTAACCTCTCATCATGCTATCTATCCATATCTTTCAACACCTGTCCTCCCCCCACTCTTAGGGTGGACTTGCCTTTTTATTGTCTAGCATAGTAGACTATATTTATGCTCTTGTACATACTGTTTGTCAAATTTGTCATTTTTTTTGTTTATTTTTGCATCACTGTTTTCTCCTCATGTTTCATTGTATCCTGTGTATCCACTGTAAAACTGTATGAATATATGATTATTCTAATTACATTTGTGCTAGTGTTTTATTTGCTGTTTAACTCTCTAAATCTTTTCTCTGTGGGCCTCTGCTGAAAATGGGTGTATATTATCCAGTTGGACTTTCTTGGCAAACAAATGTCAATAAATAATAGTAAAAATATTTTACGAATGTCGAGTTTCTAATACTGTAGTGGTAAAGTATCCCGTTTTTTAAGGTGAGATTCGAGTTCATGAAACTAGTATTGCTTCAGTCTTTGATGTTAGCCAAGAATGCTCTTCATATCAGGCTTTCAGTAGTAGCCATATATAGTGACTGAACTGTGTATCCAGAAATGCCTTCCTCTATATGCAGTTCATATGGGGCTGCCTGTATTGTTAGCATCTTTAAATGTGATTTGTAAATTCTTTATTATTTCTGTTGCTACTGTTGGAATTGTCTGAGTTTCTTCCATTATTCCACTCATTTTCTTTTGGTATGTATGTCACTTGTTTCAAATGTTTTGCAGTGACTTATTTTTTTATGTTACTGCCATGTGGCTAACTGTACCTTTTTTCAGGGGGCAGTTTTGAGTATTCATACTTAATCTTCTTGTACTTGCTTTGAGGGCTTCTGAATTTCTGCTCAATGCTTGGGGTTCTGAAATACTTCAGAATATGGCAATTTGAGCTTTTGCTTTGTCATAAGGAAAGTTCATCTTATTGTCTTAGCACGTGCTTTCAGGGTGGATGAAATTAGAAACTTTACAAATGCTGGAAGTGTCAGTACACAGTGTTTAATATGCTGTTTGTGCCTTCCAGCTGCTTCATATTTCCAGTTTCTCCCTTGCTGTAATTTTCAGCTTGAATAATGATACATGTTGGAATATTATGTTAGTTTTTATTTAACTGGTTAATAACTTTACTTCTCACTACTGTTGTGTCATTCTCTTTCATACTTGCACCTGATTCTCTCATTCTGTAAACCGTATTTGGCATAAGTCTGCACTCTGCATGGGTCACTCTGATAAGTTTGGGGCAGTAAGTATTTTTCGTTTTACAGCAAGAAGTTCTCCCGTTTGATTCTCGGCTGAAGCGCCTTCTGTGTGGAGTCTGCATGTTCCCGCGGTCGAGTGATGTTTAAAGACATGCAGGTAGGTGTGTGCATGAATGGGTGTGCCTTTTTTGAAGGTTGGGCATTGGGCTGGCAACTTAGCACAGTATAAATCCACTGCCAATCAGCGCACCAGAGTTCCGCTGTGGCGACCCCTAACCGGGAAAAGCCGAAAGACATTACTAATTATTTATTTTTCTTTCAGGTGTTTTTATATTTTTGCCTCCCATTCTAAAATACTTAGCCAGCCATGTCTTTGAGTGTTCATCAGTTTGATAACAAACTTTGTGCAAATTAGAGAAAGCTTGCACTATTTTAAACATACATCATGACTTTATCAGTAGCAAAAATGCTACTACAGTTTTACTTCCTTGAGATAAGAACGTGTGGCATAGTAATCTGCTTTTTGGATAATTAATTCATTGGTTTCATTATTCTGCAGCTTTCTGACACTTGACTTTTTGTGGCTTTGTTCTCCTCTTTGTCGTATTTTTTTAAAGCTTCTGTCTAGATTCACATGCAGTTAGGAGTGACTGAGACAAATTAATGGTGTAGGGTTAAGCCTACAGTGTCTGACACATTTCCGTGCATCACCACAGGGGATGCGTCACCATAGAGGGCAAAGCTGTGCTGGAGACCAAACTCCGAGTATTTGTGAATTTGAAAAGTACTGTAGAGGTAATCAAATAAAGCTTGAGATGGAAAGGTCAGTGTTGGCTGAAAATGCTTCAAACGTGTCAAGTGATTAAGGTTACACCTTCAGAGCTTTATTTATTTATTTATTTATTTATTTCAGTTTGATTACCGGGGAGGTCCACTGGGCTTGGGGGCCCATTTTCAGTGGAGGCCCGGGGAGAAAAGCTCCACAGAAACAACAATTTTAGACACAGATAACATTACAATTAACAGGTAGCTACAAATAGTCTACAATACCAATATCATATTGCTAAAATAGCAAAAGTATTAACAGTTTCAGTTAAGTTCAGCAGGAAAAAATTGGCATATTGTATAAAAAGCAAAAAAAAATTGTGTTTAGCAGCTTATGTAATTAATATTTTAGAAGAGGTGAGAAAGGTAAGGAGGTCACCCTGGGTAGCTTATGCATATAGTGCAAAAATGCTTTAGTAGCTTATACAGTTAGTATTTTAGGAGCGGTTAGAAGTGGTTAGGAAGGTATAGAGGTTAGCCTGGAGAGAATGGGGGGAGGATAGTTGGACTGGTGTAGGTTGAAGAGTGCAGTTGCATATCCTATTTAGATAGAGGTGAGAATAAAGTTGGGTTTTGAAGTTATCTAGGTTGTTGCAGGTTCTTAGAGAGGTGGGTAGGGCATTCCATTTTTTAGCTAGGGTAAAGGATAAGAGAAGTTGACCTGCTAGGCGCTTGGGTTTTTGTACTGTGATCAGGTTTTGGTGAGAAGATCTAAGGGGGTGTATAGGGTTGAAGAATATTGGAAAGAGCAGGACAGTTAGTAGGATGAAACACTAATTTATGGGCTGTGGTGAGTTGGACAAAGTTAAGATGATTGGGGAGTTCAAGCCAGTTTAGAGAGTGAAGGGAGGTGCAGTGATGAGAAGAGGATTTGGATTTAGTGGCAAATTTGGAGATTTTGTTGTAGCATTGTTCCAATTTGGAGGTAAGAGTAGATGATAGATTAGTGAGCAGAGGAGTGCCATGTAGTAGAGAGGGAAGGAGGTAAGTAGAGGCAAGGGTTAACCTAGTGGAAGGAGACAAAGTGGTTGTTTCTATACAGTAAGCCAAGTTTTATATGTGTTCTTTTGATGTTTAGCTGGATATGAGTATTGAATGTCAGCTGGTCATCAATTGTAACACCAAGAAGTTTAGTGGAGGTTACTATCTCAATAGTGGAGTGGTATCTGGGTGTGGAGAAGAAATTCTAGGGAAGATGAAGGGCTCGCATTAAAAAAAAGAAAAAGTCATTGAAAAGTTGAATGTAAAAAAATTTTAAATAATTGTCATAGGCTGATGGGGGTGAAGACTGTGGAAATGATATAGAAAACCAAGCATTTCGGTGAGAGTATGTATGCTGCGATGTCCTTTTAGAGGTGGAGCAGAGTTTACCCCAGTAGGTTTTTATTGCTATAAAATAATACATTGATAAATGATAATGGTTAAAGTCTAAAATGCCTGGTTTGAATTATGTTATGCGTTTTCCCAGCAAGATGATCATATCGTTTAGAGCAGTGCAGGTATGTGAATAATTTGTGGAGGGGAAGTTCTGGGATTTGGAAGCACAAATATGGTTGAATTTTAGCTTTATACTATAGCAGAGCTGAATATACGTTTTGTAAAAACCTTTAAAATGCTCCCATTTCGCATAAAAGTAAATGCTAGTATCCCAATTGGAAAAGTTGCACTCCTTACAGGCATTCAAAACCCTTGAAAATGTTGATGTCTGCCATAGCACCCTCACAGTTCAGGGTATCAGTGCCTGCCACTTTTACATCCAACGTGGAAAATAACTGTGTGTGTTGGAGGGTGCATGTTTCACAGGTAGTTACTAAACTATTGGCCCAAGAGCCATTTTTAGCCTAGGCAAGCTTATGCCAAATTCACTAAAGTATTTTTGGCATGTATCAATATTCCAAGGAGTTTTATGGGTATGGTATAGGCTTATGCACATCAAACGTTTACAGGCTGCCCCTGCTCATTACGGATATGGGTGTCAAACCAGGGGTAAACTTCCGAGTTTCTATCCATTGAGCCATTGAGCCAAGTTATGTTTGAATAGGGTTAGGTATGAATTTTTCTTCACATGGAGGAGAAGTCATATAAGCCATAAGGCAGGACAGTGATCTTGACCTCGTATATATAATTTTCTGGGTTAATGGAATTCCATGTCATATCCTGGCCAGTTGTTATACCTCCTCAATGCCCCCTGCAACCCAAGAGGTATAGTTAAACAAATTGACATTCTCCAAGCAGCCTAAAACTAGTCTCTTGTGAGACTTCAACTCTCCCTGCATTAGCTGGGAATCCTACATCACCTCAAATAAATACACCCAAACATTCTTGGACTTCATTAATGCCAGCTCCCTACATCAACTGTTCCAAGTGCCAATCAGGGGTTCCTAAATATTGGAACTGGTTCTCACCAAGAGAGCCACCCTATGCTCAGCCTTACATGTGCCACATCAGTAGTCAAATCTGACTGCTCTTTGGTAACTCTCACTATGAGGGTAAAACCTGACTTACCACAAAACTCTTCTGTTTTTAGAGAGTACTGTAAGACAAAGCTAAATCAGCTAAGTGATAACCAAGTGCCCTTCTCACCTCATTGATCCCATATCACATCCTGCCACATTTGCAGATAATTTCTGTGCCCACCTCAAAACATGCATTGAGGCATTGTCTCCATAAGATATAAACACAATATCCAATTAAGGAGTTAACCTGTATTGTGGAACCATAATATAAACAAATGACATAATAAGAGGAAGAAACTTGGATCCCATAAAAGCAAGCTTAATTGCCTATCATTCAGAGATGAAC
Organism: Protopterus annectens; assembly: GCF_019279795.1. Classification (NCBI taxonomy): domain Eukaryota; kingdom Metazoa; phylum Chordata; order Ceratodontiformes; family Protopteridae; genus Protopterus; species Protopterus annectens. The sequence continues at coordinate 407,215,664 of NC_056734.1, read as the reverse complement.
TTAAAATATCAACAAAGAGCTCAGAAACAAAATCAAATCCTTCAAAAGTATGTATGAATTGAAAATTGCAATGTCCATTAAGGACAGACACTCAAAAGGACAAACAAATAGCTTTCTTCATCTATGTCAGAAACCTTATAGATAATGCCCAGCAATGCTCAAGAGTTAATAGCCAACATCAACACTTAGTTGTCCCCTGAGGACATATTCAACTTACTAGGACACCCACACAACCTCTTCTGACCAAGTCCTGAATGCTTCCTCTAAGGCTAAAAACAATAGCTAATTCCACAAAACAAAGCCAGCAAGATGAGAAGGTGGAATAAATATTTTATTCAACCCAAAGTACAAATCCAATGGGTTATGAAAAAATAAAGTACATCCAAACCGGTTTTGGCTCAACAGAGCCTTCTTCAGTGGATACAAGTAAAAATAAGAACAATGCATTTAGAGAACAACTCATTATATATATATATATATATGCACACCTGATGCTTGACAATGTAGCCAATCACAGTAATCAATTAGACATAACATTAAAATTGGTCAAAACAATAGCTGCCTTCTTGCTAGCACCAAACACTATATGGTAGGCATGGTACTAAACTTGTACAGCCTCAGCCTATCCACCGGATTCATGCCAGACACCTGAAGAACTATGGTAGTCATGCTGCTGTACGTGGAGGGATCCACTACTGATCCAGGAAACTATAGACATGTAAGCCTCACCAGCCTTGTCTGCCATTCGATGAAGTCCATCATTGTGGGAACTTGTTAACAAGGACATCCATGATCTACAAGCCATGGATCCAAGCCAGACAGAGTTTGTTAAAGGGAGATCCTGCCTCTTGAACTTGGTAGGCTTCTTTGAGCAAGTCACTGATACATTAGACTCAGGCAAATTGGTTCACAGTGTTTACCTAGAGTTGGCCAAGGTTTTTAATATCATTCCACATTCTGGCATTATCTAAAAACTAATCAATAAAAATGTAAATCCCTATGTTACCTGCTGAATAGTAAACTGCCTGTGTTACCTGCTGGATAGAAAACTGTCTACCAGACAGAATCCAGTGTATTAGTGTGTGGTGTGCATGCTTTGAGTAGTTGCAATTGGTGTCCTCTGTGGATCAGATTTAAGACCATTTCTCTGTTAAGGCTGATACGAAGGACCTATGGCAAACTTGAAATTGTCATTAACTCCCCATCAGACTTGCAATTCATCAGTAAGTGGTGCCTGGACCACATCCTAAAGTTACATGCCAACAAGTACAATATTGCATCCTTTGGCAAAACTAGGCACCATGCACCTACAACATAGATGATACCCCTGTGAAATATAACACGTTCATTTTTCACAATGAGCTATCCTTTGATCACCATGTCTTCATTGTTAGGAAATCCTTTTACTTAGATCAGTTATAGGAGTATTTCTTCCAGATCTAAGGACATTATCATCCCTATCTATACCTCCCTTATCAGCTCCACGTAGAGTTTAACAGCCCGTTTGGTATGTGTTTTCATAAGTAGATGACCCAGCTATAGAAGGGCCACTGTGTTTCCTCAGTTACACAATCAAGGGTATGTCTTTCTTGAGCTTCCCAGACAACCTTAAAGCACTGTTTCTCTCTTGTTTCATACAGACTGTGACGGACTGAAATGCTGCCAGCCCAGCTAGCTGGAATTTTGAAAATAATTGTATGTCACTTGAAAATATTAATATGGCTTATATAGAAATGTGACACTGCCAGCCCAGCTATCTGGAATTTTTGTAAATAATCCTATGTCATTTGTGAATATTAATATGATCCATAGGCTTGTCTTACAAGTGTAAGAGAACTATATGTTATGTATGTATTAAACTGCTAGAGCAGAAGTGTGTGTTAAACTGTTTGTTATGTACTGAGCTTCAAGAATGTGACCGCGGTGTACCCTACTGGAAAAGAACAGAGTTAACTTGCAAACTCTAAGAAAATAAGTGAATAGTTTTACAATGGTGTTTATCTCAGCTCTGAGGCACAATGTCTGCAGCTAGCAGTTCTTTGTATTGTCTGGAAACATAAATAAGTACAGGTTTCAAATGTAAAACTGTTTAACTTTTTTATGACTTCCAGTTCTAGGCAAACTTCTGAGAGATGAGTATTTTTGATACAGATGTGCTGAATTTTAAGTTTTTGTTAGCCTGGGAACTGAAGGCAGAGATGACAAAGAATGATGTAATCTGATATATCCCAGCAGTAATGTTTGCTAGTAATTTAAGAACTATCTCAGAGTGAGTTTGTGCATTTTGTATTTGTCTTTGGACCTAGAAACATACTTTCATCACTTCTCATCTGTATTTGCCTTGCTCTGTAAGTAAGTCATTTAGGGCATAGTATCTCTTAGATATAGATAGGAATATAGTAGTATAGATGTTTTCTATATTTATGTGAGACTGTCATGCAATCTTTTAAAGTATTCCTGTGATTCTGAACTCGGTCGTCACTGTGTTGAGTTAGTGAGAATTGTCTTGTGTTTTTATCATTTATTATTAAATATATTTAAATCTTTGAATTGTGGTTGGTTTGTTTAGATATATTTAAGCTCTTAGCGTACTTGCATATCTATTTGGAGACACTGTACAGGGCATTCTTAAATAGCCTTAAACGTCTTTGACACACTTACCAGTCTTTGACACACTTGCCATTTAGATAATAATAACATTACATAATAACATTACACAGTAGAATTGATCACACTTTGGTAAGGGCCTTATAGTAGCTGATAAGAGTGGTTGGCGGCAGCTGGTGCCACCTTATAGTCTGGGTAGAAGGGGGGCATAGCTAGTAAACTTGTGCCAGCCTTCCCCAGGAGTGTCTCTGTGTTTGTATATAAATCAAATCTCAAAGTGTGTATGTGTCAGCTACTTGGGCAGGGACATGAAGCACTGGTTGGACAGAGAGGGTGCTGGAGATTTTGGCTTGACCACTCGGCTGAGATCTTAATTCTATAGCTGTGCCAGTGGCTGTGCCAGTGGGGAGTTTTATTCGGGATTTGGAGAGAGAGAGGGAGAAAACAGCCCCAGACTGACTGATCTCTGTGTGCTCTTAAAGTAAATTGTACTTTACTGTGTGTGTACTTGTCGTCCTCCCAATGTGCATGTCTCTCACTGCTGCTAGTGGTGAAGATTGAGGCTCCTTGATTACTGGGCCACTGCAGAGGTGTCACACAGACTCTTGAAGGGTCAGCTTTGTTTAGCTAGACAACCTAAAAGGATCCAGCCCTATGCAACAACCTACACATCCGCAAAACTAATAAAAGCCTTAAACACCCACTCAGGAGATGTTAACTTCCACTAAATCATAAATAGGACCTGCTAACAAGATAAATGTATACCCCAGAGAATCCCGTTTTATGGAAGAGAGATTTCTGTTGGTTATACAGCAAACCAGCTCCTTGACCACCTTTAAGCATACCCTGGATGAGTGGATGGGCAGTCAAATACATGCTGTGTCTAGCCTCTCAACCATCACTGAAAGGGATTGTTAGGCAACTTTGCTGGTCCTCTGGATCAATAGCCTAGCGTTATCTTAGGAGCCTATAATTTGAAATAGTTTTAAAAGCATTGTACTGATATGTAATTGTACATTAAAGCCCTAGTTTAGCTTATAATTTTGAGTGAAGCTGGATTGAAGAAAACTACCTACTGAGTTTTTTATGCAGATTTTTCATCACACAGGGTCATTGTGGTATACTACAGCTAGACTAATAAAGACCACTTGAGATCCCATTGTGATTGTAATTATCACTTGCTGTGGAAGATGTAGTTGCCCTAACAATGCTATGTGTCTGTGGACTACATGATATAATGTAATATAATATACTGTACTATAATATAATGTACTGTACTGTAGTGTACTATAATATAATGTACTGTACTGTAGTGTACTATAATATAATATACTGTACTGTAGTGTACTATAATATAATATACTATACTATAATAAAAAGGAGAGTGATGACAGATCTAGTATTGAAAGATCCTGTGGTTAAGAATTTGAGGTTTTGGAAGGAGAAATGGTGAATGAGAGAGGAGGATGATTTGTAGCGAGGAAAGATCAAACGTGAGAGGATAAGGCTGGGAAATGATGACCAAGTGAAAGGCAGAGCAAACGTATAGCTACACAGGAGGAGGGAGAGCAAGGGTTTCAAGAACATCCATGTGAGGAAAAGCAGACTATCATTATGTGTTTAAAATGCAGAGAATCTGTGGGAAAAATGTCACAGATGAGAAGAGGATGTGAGAGAATAGGATTTATTGTCTAAGGACAACCTGAGCTTTGTAAACATTTTGTTATTGTGACTGGAACAACCTGAGCTTTGTAAACATTCTGTTATTGTGACTGGGACAACCTGAGCTTTGTAAACATTCTGTTATTGTGACTGGGACAACCTGAGCTTTGTAAACATTCTGTTATTGTGACTGGGACAAGTGTCTTAAATGTGGTGACTGTGACCCCATGAAGCATACTTAACTACAGGTCCTTTTATTTATTTATTTATTTTTTTGAGACGACAAATGCCAGTGATTGGTAATATTTATAAACCTGTGCATAATTGCATTTTAAGGTTGCCATGCTACAGGCATCTGGTAGGCATCAGTGTAACTAACTTTGTCTCTCCTGTTAATGAATACTTCCTTGCGCTTATGTATTTCATTTTTACTTTTTCTATGGATATCTTGTACAATGCAGTTCAGTTCTGTGCTCTTAATATGTCATCTTACAAGTACATTCACTTCAGTGTTCTGTGTCACTAACTCTTGTTATAAAGTTGATACACTGCTAATGCCTTTGGGTTATGGGATGCAATACATATGGCCGGAAAGTGCAAAGGAAGTGCACTGAAATGCACTTATGGCTTAGGGAACAGCTGAAAATGGCCTTTGGAGAGGCCAGTTCACTTACATGTTACCTAAAAATAAAATTTGAAAGGCTGAATGCTTGCTACACTTAACAGCAGTTTATTTGTGATTTATGGTAGTAGGTGCATAGGGAAATGAAAACATGCTGGTTTGAGAGTAGAAGTTAGACCTTTTCACTGTACTCATGACTGTGGAGAAATGTACCTCTGGGCTTCTATTTAACCTAAACAAATGACAGTTTATTTGGGAACATGAAGTTGGAAAATGGAGACCTCATATTTTAGATACCTTATTAGACATTTGCATTTCTAGACAAGAAGAAAAGGGGTGAACTGTTAGATGCAATAATGAAGTTCTTATGTTTCTATGTCATGAAGTTGTAGTAACTTGATAGGAAAGGAGTACTGCATGGTGATGGAATATTATAAATGTAAAGTTAGAATGTGTAGAAATGATCAGTTTAAATTTTAATCATGAATTAGTTTTGTAATCGTTGTAATGGATAATACACCAGACTTGCGTACCGTGTTTCGACATGCAGTAGAGTTGGTATAATAGGCATACAAGCATTCTGGTTCCTGTGTATCATAAATGGTTGACATGTTAAAACGATAGACTCAAAAAATATTGACCATAACATGTCACCGGTTCATAAGATCAATAATAACAAATATCAAAGCCCAGTGCATCAGAATAGGAAACAAACTTCCTGCGTCCTAACCCAAATGCAGTTTAACTTACAAAAGCCCTTTCCATAACACTAAATGATGCGCAAGACAGCTTAGACACTCACCATGCACAAAAACATACACACATTAATTATATTTCATTATCTAACCCTAAAACACACAATCTTAGCACACACACTCCCAGCCTTACCATATGGCTTTGTCAACCAAACTGGAAGTCACCCAAATACACACGTCGCACAAAAGCCGTTCGCTCAAACATCACTGTAGTACAATTACTTTGTAAAACTTACTGATGTCCAAGTGAACTGCAACCTGTATATAATATGTATATATGTGGGTTCCATTCAAATCATCTGTAACTTTAATCACAAATGGTCTAAAACAAGTGATTTAATAACAATTGATAGTTTCCAGTAGATTGTATTAGTTATAACTCTGATCATAATGAAAGCTTTGCCTTATGCTGGGTTAGTTGAATTACGTTTAGCTCATTTGTGTAATAGCTAGCTCACAAAGCTTAGTTCTCCAGTCTGTTCTCAACAGGGGTACCTGCTGCATAGAGTTTGCATGTCCATTCTCTGTTCGTGTATGTTTTCTGCCTGTTTGTACAGCGCCCTTCCACACTTTTTTTTTTAGGTGAAATGGTGATCTTCAAGACATTGGGGACATCCTGCTGTGATGGATTGGCAATTAAATAAGAGAAACTTGGGAGGGTTGCTTAACTGCTTTAGTCTGCAGATTTTAGTCAAACATTTTAAATGTACAATTCTACCAGGAGGATTGCGTGTGTGTTTTTTTTATCCTAAGTTGTAAAGGTGCCGCTACCTTCTCTGAATTATAAAATTATAGCACCACAGAAATTAGTGCTGGGTCATCTCTTGTTTGACATTTATTTTGCAAATATCCAACCCAACATCCCAGAAGTGTGGTTGACCAAGTTTGCTAATGACTGCAAACTGGGCAGTGTTATCCACTCACCCACTGATACTAGGCAGTTTCTGTCAAGGGCTAGCATACCTGATGTACTGAAAACAAGTCTTGAGGTAAATGCAAAAAGTGCAGTGTAGTAGCATCCATCAAATTTCATGTGAAATGGATTAATGCCTCATGGTCTTTGTAAATGAATGTATTAGAAATTGTATTCGTCTTCAGACAGGCAGTCTGTCTCTTTCTTTCTGTCTCTCTCTCACCTCTTAAATTCAATGTCCTACTGGCTGCTCTGAAATTACCTGTGTCACTTGTTGACCAGTGAAAGACCCCAATACAATTTGACCTGCTACAAGCACCCAGTCTTCACCAAATACAATCCTCTGTGGAGAAGGTCTTGACTCAGTGTGTTCATAGCCTATGGATCAAGTCACCACTGCAGGTCCAACAAAGTACTACTTTAGCTAATTTTAAGGGTAATCTTGATGATTGGATGTGTAGACAAATGTACTCCAGGGGTTATTGTGCTGACCTGCTCAATTTGGTAGTAGACCACTATTAAATGCATGAAAAGATAGGTCTGCTTTGACTAGGTATCTTTAGGTCTCTGATCGCTTGCCTAATATTGTTCCAGTGTTCCAATTATGGGAGCCCAAGAATGGTTGCTTGCTTTTTAGGGAAATTGAGCCCAGTTGGAAATGAAGTAACCCAAGGTGATACAAGTCTGAAATTATGTAAAATCCAATCGCTGAATGGGTAGGTAAGGAGAAAAAAGAACTTTGGTAGTAAGATAGACCTGTCAAAAAAGGACTTTGTTTCATTCTATAGTTTGTTTGTTTTGGTATCTGTATGTTACAGAATAGTAAACTTACCGGCATATTATTTGCTTATTTATTGATTGAATGATAATTGTGTATTCTCTGCTACTTGCACCTCAAAGCTGGATTCATGAGGTTTTTAGCCACTCAAGTTATCTTTTGTGGTAGTTTTACACACTGTTTATAATCATGTGGGAATGGAGATATTGAAAATGTTAGGTTATTTGAGAAGTATGAAGCTGTAGCAGGTATGCTGTAAGTCGAGTTGACTATAAATAGAAAATCTTTTATTAATAAAAAGTAGAAAAGAAAGGATGTCCGTAATCCGAAAACAAGACATGTACAGTAAAACCATGGACATTTTCTTTCAAATGAGAGATGAAAAATATTTTTTGATGAAAGGAAATTGTTGAAGTAGTTGAATTAATTTCCTAAAAAATTGAGTTTGTGCAGCTTTATATCTGTGAGTGGAATTTTATTATACTTTAGTTGATAACACTGCATAGGCATTGCTTTAGAATGATTGAGGGAGACTGCTAAAGCTTATAAAATGTGAATTTTGTAGCTGTAGAAGGAAAAAGGAGATAAAAGAATGGTAAAATAAATAGTAACCCAGTGCTTTATGGTGAAGGATGAGGTGTAGCAGGGGAGCTGATGAAGGATACATTTTAAGTACAGCATTTTTTAAAAGGGATACAAACGTGTGTTCAGGATATTGGGCTGTACTAGTAAGTATCCAGTTAGAAAGCATTCACTGAACAAATGTGCTGCTCAGGGAATGAGATGTGTGCCGTTGGTACAACAGAAACATTTATAATTCAGGAGAACTGTTAACTAGGAGAGGAGTGAGTGTATACAGAAAGGAATGGGATTGCAATGGAATGTTGGAGTTGCCTGGTTTTTATTGTCTGGGATCCCGCCTAGATCTAATTTTGACCACGAACTTTGAGAATAACTGCAACAGAAGTAGACATGAAAGTTTTTTGGAAAATGGGGGTGAATAGGGAAAGAGTTATTTTCTGTTTAACTTGGGTTATAATATTTTAATTGGGATTAGAAGTAAGAGCTTGGAGAAGTAGCCCTTGGCCATTGACTTAGGAAGAGATATTTATGGATACAAAGTTAAAAGCGAACAAAAAAGTAGAAAAAAGTCACATGTATTTCATTATAATCGGTGTGTTTTGAATCTGCAGGTATAATTCTTATTTGAAATTCCAAGCATAGTTTCTCTTGTATTGTGGTAAATGGGACCTGTATAGACTGTAGCAAGATTCACCATTAGATTGGTGTGAGAGTTGTCTGGAGATTAAGTGGGAATTGTGGGAAAATCAGTGATGAGTAAAATAATGGGATAAGAAAATTACACAGAAATTGAGAATCAGCAGGGAAGAGGGAAGCAATAAAAGCCTGGATGAAAGGAGAGTGGTGTAAATGATGGGACGCATGAGGTTGGTGAAGTGAAAGATAAAGCTGAATGTATGTAATGTTATATATGCATTCATAGTTCATGTGTATGTATAAAATATACAGATGTCCCCAATACCAGTTAGTTTGTGGACAATCAAAATTCTCATTTAGAGCCATAAATCTGAAAAAACCTTGGATGTCAAAATGCTAAATGTGTGGTGTATTCTCTTGTAGTTTTTTTGCATAGAGCAATAGGCATTCCAATTCACGTTAAATATGCTGTTATTGTATTACAAAGTGCCACTGTTTTTTAAGCAGAGTATATAAAAAGTGAGGACACTGGAAGATTTTTGAGGACCGTGTTTTGTGTGTGTTTTGTGATTATATTGTGATTATGTGTAGGGACTATCTACACATTTAAATCATCAAGGTGCTGTACATCTCTTCTCGTAAGCATGTAACACACACGCTTGCACACTTTTGTCAATTTTATAAACAGTTTTGTATTTTCTGTATGGATTAGAAGTATGTAGGACATTTGCAATTTAAATTCTCTTCCAAGAAGGGTCAGTTCTTGTTTCTCTCCAAGTGTATCGAAGCCTCACTTTTTACAAATTGAGCTGTGGAAATCCATTGTGGTTAGATGTACTTGAACAAAATTCAGCACAGTGTGAATTATCTGATGGAATGTCAAAATATTTTGAACATATACAAGAGCCTATGATATAGAGTTTTAGAGAAGTCACCGTTGGCATGCATGTCGAGAACACGTAAAGGGTTATGATCGTTCTTCATAAAGGGTTATGATCAGAGACGCTCCATGAAGTACTAGTTACAGAGAAAAAAAGCACCAATTGTTTTGGAGCTTTCAAAGCTGTAAAACACCTGGCGAGTGCTGTCAAAAGACAGTTTAATTTAACACATGCTTAATGTTACAGAAAGTCAGGGACACATTACCAGCACAGAGAGCAGGCAGAAACAAATCTAATTTTATTGTACCTCTGACTTTTGCTGGTGAGTTCTCGTAGATTTGACGATCTTTAATGATGCCTGATCTTAACAATTGTTAAGATCTGGTCTCACACTATAGAAGCACTTAACTGATTTAGCTTTTTCTGGATATTGGAGCATAATCATCACGCTCCATGCACTGCTACTACTATATTTTAGTCAGATGGTGCATGTATGGACAGGCACAGCATCCTTTCCTGATAGACCAAGGCATTAGGTGATTCTAGTCACTGCCTGTACCTGATAGACCAAGGCATTAGGTGATTCTAGTCACTGCCTGTACCTGATAGACCAAGGCATTAGGTGATTCTAGTCACTGCCTCTGCCTGATAGAACAAGGCATTAGGTGATTCTAGTCACTGCCTCTGCCTGATAGAACAAGGCATTAGGTGATTTTAGTGACTGCCTGTACCTGACAGACCAAGGCATTAGGTGATTCTAGTGACTGCCTGTACCTGATAGACCAAGGCATTAGGTGATTCTAGTCACTGCCTGTACCCGATAGGCCAAGGCATTAGGTGATTCTAGTCACTGCCTGTACCTGATAGACCAAGGCATTAGGTGATTCTAGTGACTGCCTGTACCTGCTAGACCAAGGCATTAGGTAATTCTGGTGACTGCCTGTACCTGATCTAGTGACTGCCTGTACCTGATAGACCAAGGCATTAGGTGATTCTAGTCACTGCCTGTACCTGATAGACCAAGGCATTAGGTGATTCTAGTCACTGCCTGTACCTGATAGAACAAGGCATTAGGTGATTCTAGTGACTGCCTGTACCTGATAGACCAAGGCATTAGGTGATTCTAGTGACTGCCTGTACCTGATAGACCAAGGCATTAGGTGATTCTAGTGACTGCCTGTACCTGATAGACCAAGGCATTAGGTGATTCTAGTGACTGCCTGTACCTGATAGACCAAGGCATTAGGTGATTCTAGTGACTGCCTGTACCATAGGTTCATAGGTTCATAGGTTAGTACTAGGCTATCAGCCCTAGGGCCTATACAAGCCTAGCCATAACAATTCCCTGAATATTTCTTCCCACATTATTTACTTTCCTGGACCCCTGTCTAGCAGGGCGACTGACGTGATCCCTGGGGTGAATTTCCTTTCTCCCATCCAATCGTCAAGGTTCCTCTTGAAGAGGTCCAAAGAGGCACTCTGCTTGACATGTATGGGCAATCTATTCCAGAGTCTGGGGAGTCTCTGGGTCAGGAACCTATCCCTCCAACATGTTTTGTTTATTGTGATGACAAGGTTTAGATCCCTGGAGCGTGTAGCTCTGAGGGATTGGGATTTCTTTAAGTGTAGCATGTCCAACAGCTCTGGGTTTGACATGGCCTTGTATGTTAAGCAGAGATCGCCTCTGAGTAGACGATATGCGACAGAGTATAGCTGGAGTTTTTTAAGGCGGTCAGCATAGGGCATCTGCTTTAGGCCTGTGATTCTTTAGTGAGGTATTTCTGAGGCCTTTCCAGTTGTTGCAGATGTCTTGAGAGGTACATACCAAATGGGGCATTGTATTCTATAATGGGTCTAATGAGGGATGAGTACAGTGGGACAATGACCTCCTTTTTTCTCGATGAAAAGCCCTTCATGATGAGGTGTGCCACATAGAAGGATTTCCTGACTGTTGTGGCGATGTGGTTATCGAAGGTGAGACCACTGTCCACCTGTGTCCCTAAGTCTCTTATCACACTTTCTGTGTTTAGTGTACTGCCACCTATATGGTAATTCATGGATACATGTTTTTTCCCAAAGGGGATAACAATACATTTCTTGGCATTGAGCTTGAGCCCATGGCTCTGGCACCAAGCATCTGTTTCTGTAAGGCCCTTTTGTAGAGTATCCACATCATTTGGGGATTCAATAATGGCTCCCAGTTTGCAGTCATCTGCAAACTTTGTTAGCCAGAGTCCCTTAGTGTTGACCTGTACTTCAGAGAAGTAGATCCCAAACAAGAGCGGCCCCAGGACTGAACCCTGAGGTACTCCACTTGTCACTTGTCTGGAGCTGGATTTGGAGTCGGCTACTTTTACAGTGTGGGTTCTATCAGTAAGCCATTTAGCAACCCATTGGGTGACATAGGGATTAATGCCCAACTTAGTAAGTTTATCTATGATTCCAGAGTGGGGGATGGTGTCAAATGCCTTGGCAAGGTCTAGATAGGCTGTGTGGACCACCTTACCCTTGTCCATGGCTCTGGAGACTGATTCAAAGAAGTCAATCAGGTTCAGGAGACAAGATCGGCCCTTCACAAACCCAAACTGGGTGGGGTCCAGTGTTTGAAGGTTGCCAATGTCTTTGTTTATAAGTTCCATGATAATACGCTCCATGGCCTTGCAGATAAGGCTTGTCAGACTGATGGGACGGTAGTTTCCGGGATCCAAGGTGGATCCCCCCTTGTGGATTGGGATAACTATAGCTCTGCACCACTCAGTGGGCACAAAACCTGAGGTGAGGCTATGATTAAACATGACACTTAGGTGAGGTGCCAGTTCATATTGTAGTTCATGTAGTACACAGCCCGGGATGTCATCTGGTCCCATGGATGCTGTATTCTTGGCTTTAGAGAGTGCATTTTGTACCTGTGTGGCCGTTATTACTGGAATTTGGCAATCTTCCGGTATTGAGATGGGCCATTTAGGGGGTGAGAGTGGGGTGAAGTTGGCACTGAATCGATCTGCCAGGATATTGGCAATATCCTTCGGATCAGTATATTTAATGCCATTCTGTTTTAGCTCAGAGCAGATCTGAGCATTGCCATTTAGATTCTTGACATAATTATAGAATGCTTTGTGGTTGTCTTTGGAATCTTTGGCAATTTTATTTTCGTAACTAGCTTTGGAGGATTTTATGAGGCATCTCAGTTTCTTACTGAGGCTAGTAAGGGAGTTTTTTGCATCCTGAGATTTTCCTCTTTTCTGCAAAAGTTTCTTCCTTTTGTTGTAAAGTTTGTTTATGGCAGGGGACCATCAGATTGGCTTCCTTTTTTTGGATGAGAGCATTTTGGTTCTATTTGGGATGGCACGATTCATGCATGAGTGGATGTGGTCATACAGTGCCGTAGTGTAGGATTCAGCAGTTGAACTTTCAGTTCCCATCTGCATGGGTGTCATGAAGTTTGTCACTTCTGACTTGAGTAGCATGAAGTTGGCTTTAGAGAAGTTTTTTATGGTGGTTTCTTTACTGGGGGGGTGGGGGTGGGATGTGATTGTTAAGGGTGATTAGCTTATGGTCAGACCTGACTAACGAGGGGGTAACCATAGGTATGGAGCATTGATTTCCCATGTTGGTAATGACCAGGTCTAGGATATTGGAGCCCCTGGTGGGACTATGGATTAGTTGATCCAGGGCGTTGGAATTTGTGAATTCCAAGAACCGTTGCGCAAAGGTGTTGGGACATGAGTAGTTTTCCCAGTTAATGGCAGGGTAGTTAAAATCACCCAGTATTAGGGTGTTTGGTTCTATCTTAATATTTTCCAGTATGTTTAGAAAGGTGTAGTGAGAATCTTGGGGTATGGTGGGGATCTGTAGCAAGCTACAATTTGGATTACAGTCTTACCTAGTGTTAGTTGCACTTGGAGAATTTCAGACACATTGTGTTGGCCAACTAGCCTGGTGGTGTGAATATCCTTGGTGAATATTGACACTCCTCCACCTTTAGTGTTTCGGTCCTGGTTTGATGGCCGAAAAGTGTGGTAAGAGTTGTAGCCTGGTATTGCAGGGGTGCTCTCTGGAGCCTTGTACCAGGTCTCAGTTACTGCACAGATATCGATGTTCTCCATTTTAGGAGTGCCTCGAGAGAGTGCATTTTGAGGTTTAGACTTCTAGCATTGAGTAGCATTACCTTCAGATTTTGCATGCTTGTACCTGTTATGGTGGTGGTTTTGTCCTTTGAAGTTTGCCTAAAAAGGCACTATAGGGTGGCAAGAACCTTAGCCAGTAACCTGAATCCCAGGGGCGACAGGTGCAGACCATCTCTGGCAAAGCATCGTGGTCTGTCAATCATGTCATCCCAGGCAGACAGATACTGGATCCCCTTTGAATGACACCATAAGCTTAGCCAATTGTTGAAGTCAATCATTTTATCCTTATATTGTGGTATCATTCTGGGCGAAGGCAGGATGCTACTCAGGGCTAGGGTCATACCTGCCTGGGCCACATGATCCGAGAGCTCTTCCATGTCTCTTTTCATGTAGTCCAGGGAGGTGCGTCTCAAGTCATTCACTCCAACATGGACAATGACAGAGTCATATTTGTACTTGTTGTGGAGTGACTTGAGTGCATGCGTTATGTGGCGGATCCTGGCACCCGACAGGCAACTGACTGTAACTTTCTCCTTATTCAACCTGGTGAGAGGGACATCAGTGTGCCGGACTATAGAGTCACCTATGACTAAAGTGTTAGGTACATTGTCTTGCCTTAGGGGCTGTTGCTGGGTGGCACACTGGTGTTGTGAACTATGTGACACATTGGTTGTGATTGGTGTTTGTTTGCGTTTCAGCTTCAGAGGTCTTTGTTGCTTGGGCAGGTTACAGTTAAGGGCCTCTGCATATGTGGATTTAGTGTTGCTATATGCGGGTGTTGGTGGTGCGGGTTTAGAAGGGCTATGTGTTGCTTGAGGTGTAGTGTGGGTGTTAACCTTCTCCTCTTGACTGTTTAGCACAATCTTGGGTGGAGAGAGCTTTGCTTCCATTTTGGCTATATAAGTGCATCTCTCACAGGTTGTAGTGTTGGGTGGTAGGAGGAGAGGGTTGTCTGTGTACATGAGGCAATTGCTGCATTGCCCCAGTATGCCCAGATTCACCAGGTGGACAGGAGAAATCACTGGAAGCTGACCCTTGGACATGCCTGGTTTGGGGCTTTTTTTCTTTGTAATGTATAGGAGCTGTTTCCTTAGCAAGGTACTTTGCAATTATAGGCTGTTTAGTGCCTACTATTAATTTCTCCTTGTTAACAAGGAGAGTGCAGTGTTTGTATGAGTTTAAGGCTTCCTAGTGCTTTCCAGCAGGTATTAGAGAAAGTGCTAGTCACAGGGATGCTTAAAGGTAAGATTGAAAAGAATGCACTCTGCAGTGTGCACTAGAGAAGTTAGATGTGAAAGTAGGTAACTTGAGTTTTACCTGTTTAAAAAGTTAAGGTTTAGCAAGATGGACTGAAAGGGGTGGTCACTTTTGTATTTTGGTACTATGAAATACTGTAGGATGTTGTGCAGCTTCTGTTTTTGCATATGTAAAAGAGGTGAAATGTCTCCTCTCAAATGTCAACGGTATACAGTGCAGCATAGTATGATAGTCTAGATGTGGAGGTTGCATTTACCCTCCCTAGTGACCATGAATCGGAGTGTGGATGGATGGCAGAGAGCTAAGTTAACACTAAAGGATCATAAGTGTAGGGAGGTGAGGGGAACACCTACAAATTTAAAAATGTAGGTTACTCCATTTTAGAGTGAGAGAGTGTTTTTTTTTTTTCCTCCAGAATTTGTTGTGTGCTTCAGATATATTAATTGAGTGAAATCCTTTCTAGCCAGGTTAAATGTATCAAATGTAGCTGCTGCAATCGAATATGCATGTCAGCTCTAAGGAATTTTAACATAAGCTTTTAAAACTTTTTTCTGGTTAGATTAGATTTTGGTTGCAGTTTGCGAAACACAGTAATAGGATTCACATTAGTCTTATTTGGGGAATTAAATTATTTTCATCTGTGTGTTGGAATGAACAGTATGTGGTAAGCCCATCTGAATGGTGAAAGACTTGTGTAAGGAAAAGCAGATTTTGATATTACCCAGTAGGTCAAAAAAGAAATTAATTCAAACTTTGCCTTGTTTTATTTTAAGGAAAATTATTTAAAAGGGCTTTCTGTGCAGTTCAAGTATGGAGTTATTAGGTGTGGAGATGCAGAAACTGATTACCACATGTGCAGTGGTAGAGGTGGTGTACTAGTTTTCACTCAAATTTTGTTCAGGGAAGTGGAATTTTGTCACTAACTGCCCTGTTGACAGCTTGGGTCATATCACGCTTGATAAACTTCTGTTTCAAGATGGTTGAAAGATGTTTACAGGCTCTGGTTTTCTGTGAGGGATGGGGGGGGGGGGGTATTGAGGGAGAAGAACTGTCTGGAACAGAAGAAAGTAGAAGCGAGTTACATTATATGGACAGTAGTACACCCAAAAAAACAGGTAGAAAATAGTGTTTTTTCGCATATATTCTTTATGGCTGAGAAGCTATGCATTGGTGTCTAGGAGCCACTTCAGTGTGGTACAGCAGTAAAAAAAATAAGCCCCCAGATCTAGATGATGTAGCTAGGGAGGTGGAAGATTAATATTACACTACAGGAATCTTAAGAGGGACATGTAAATGAAAGTGGGAGAGGAAAGAAAAGAACACACCCGTCTTCCGAGACCATTAATCTTTGCAGCACTAAAAGGGTACTAGTCACAAGCATGATTTTATTTCTATCTGCTGTGTAGTACTAATGTCTCTGCAACATTAGTTCTAGCCATAAATGGCATAATTGGTGGAGGGGCTACTAACATGATTTTGTTTTTAAGGCTAGACTTTCTGCCATAATTCATACTGTGTTGTCCTTTCACTTACACTGTCCCAAGATATAAGTACTAACAATGCATCAGTAATGTTTTCCACTACCATCTTTTAACCTACTGCAGGTAGTCTGTCTAAATAAATAATATCACTTTTTTTGTAATTGCTAAACATTTTCTGCAGGGACTTCTTGTTTTAGTCCTGTTGTCATTTGTGGCTTACCTGTAGAGGAATGGCGATGTTAATCCACGAGACTCTTTGTGGACCGACAGCCATTTGGAAAGAAGGTAGGATGATAACACCTTGGTGAATTGTTTCTCTAGACTAGAAATCTTTAATCTTGAATGTGATTGTCATTTTCTGTTCTGCCTCTTAACAAACTAATATGCCACAATACTTGTTTGTTAACTTGATTGTCATTTGTTTCAGAAAAAAGTCTGAACTAAAAAACTTGCAAAACTCCATGTCAAACCAGATAAGTAAATGTACTTATACCAACCTACAAGAAAAACATAAAAGCAACCCAAAACATTTTGGACATCACTAAATAAACTACTGCACCCTGACAAGACCACCACTCTCTCTCTCCAAAAACAGATAGTATCCACACACAATTTAATTCTTACTTTATACAATCAATATTATTTCTGTTAGAGACCAATACATCTGCCCCTGTCTGTTTTACCCCTGTGTAGTCTAAACCATCCACAGCTCTACCAAAAAATGGCCACAAAAGTCATAGCCTTCCCTGTGTCCTTACGAATTAATAGGTCCATAGCAGAAAAATACGTCCCATCACTGTGAAAAAAAATCCTACATCGTACCACTATATAAAGGCAGCACATCAACAGAGTTTAATAACTACAGACCAGTAATGAGTCTCTCTGTCCCCCTTTCCAGAATATTAGAAAGATGTATCCATATAGCTGATGTAATACCCAACTTCAAATAACCTGCTGTCAGAAATGCAACATAACATCTGATAATGTCAATTTCCATCCTGTCCTCACTGATGGGTTTGGATCAGAGACGTTTGATCCAACTCAGTCATTTTGCGTCCTGGTTTGGATCAGAGATGTCTGATCCAACTCTGCCACTGCAAGAGCTCATGACAACCCTGAACACTCATCCTTCTCCCTTACCCATAATGTACCAACCCTCATTACCTCAGATCTTGTTTGCCACCTCCAGGTGAAAGACGTGGTTTCCTTTGGTTTCTCAAGCAAAAGTAGATAAGTGATATGTTTTTCATCTTTTTCCATCTTGGATTTGCATATTTTGAACCTTCCTTTTAATAATCCTTTCTGTTGGTACTTGTGTACTCTAGCTACAATTGTTAGTATCATTTTCTCCCTTCCCCGGCCTTTGTACGTTTTACATACTTCTAACTACCTTTGCAGGTAGTTTTTTTTTTTTTTCCTTTCACTTTTTTTCCCCTAATATAAAATAAATAAATAATATACATGTATAGTATTATTTCTTTTCTGCAAGGCTTTAATTTTATTGGAAAGTTAATAGTTTCTTGTGGTATGTTATTGTAGTGGTTGTTTATTGGTAATGGCTGAAAAAGAAACGAGCCCAGCGGCCTTTAAAAAATAAGTGTGGTCAGAAAATCCCTTTTTCTGATGCGCGCACACTTTGCGTTTACTGTCTTGGCCCATTACATTTTCAAGAAAACTGTGCGATCTGCCACGCTTTTAATCCAAGGACGTTGGTAGAGTGCAAAAATAAACTTAAATTGACAGGAATGTTGCCTTCTGCTTTTAGCGAAGCTATATCTGACAAGCCAAAAATGATGCCTCAAGCTTCTCTGATGAGTTCATCGTGTTTCACTGTTGCAATCATCACACTTGGGTTATCTGCAAGCAGGTAGCCCTCAGTCGGCCCGAATACCAGAGTCTTGGGATTTCTGCTTCGGATGCCTCTTCCATGACGTCAGGGGTATAAAACATGCAGCCAACGCCATTACATCAGTATTTCTTGCCGAGAAGGAGCCCAAAGCAGAAGCAGTTCGCAAGTGCCGGTCGGCTGCTACCTGAAATTTTTCGTTTTTCGAGTTTCAAACCTGAAGTCTTCTAAAGCCAAGTACCCTGTTGGGGATTCTTTTTTCTTACTCTAACCGATGTCAGAAAAAGTTAACAATTGTTTTGCCTGTGGAAAGCAAATACCTCAGAGATTTTCATTCTTACTGTGTCACCTGTTTAGGCCTTAACGTCCGAACCATTCGTCGTCATGCTATTTTTGTAGCTAAATTCTTTCACACTCTCCATATTCCAAAATGGCGTTGGTAAGCCGTCTGACTACCCATCTTCCAAAAAAGCACAAAGACCGTGTAGATCAAAAACTGCTGACAATGCTTCCATTAAACTAGTCACCAGTCTGCCGGTACTCAGTGAGGTGCCTTTGCAGCCCCTGATGCCCACTTCTACAGATTTGCAGGCCTCTGCTGAGACCCATTCGAAGTCCGTTATTCTGCGAGATGCTTCTTCGACTATGGAATGTCTCTACCTTGGAATGGTCCGGAGCTGCTGTGCAGGCACTGGCTTCTGAGGGTATATTCTGACCTACCGATATTCGTATTAAACCAGCAACTTCTTTTTTAAATAAAACTACTGAGTTTGTCAGGCCCAGAGTTCGCACTATGCCTAGAAAACCGATCTCCAAAGTGCATGCTCAAGTTCCCATGCCACAAAAACAAATGCTTAGAATGGCTGAAGACCTTATTACTCTAATTAGGGGAAGCCAGCCTTCTCCTGCTAAAAGACAAAGAATTGAATTTCCTTCTGATTCTACAGACCAGGAGTCTGATGACTCTGACCCTTCTGATTACCAGGAACATACCCTTGTCTACCTATGAGGATTCAGATGAAGAGGAATCCATTCCCTCTGCCTCCTCTCCAGAGGATTTTTCTTTTGGTGAAACCTTGCATACTGTAGGAGAGCATTTCCGCTGGGAATGCCAGGACTATCCTCAGTCCAAAAAGAGACTCGGGGAATTTTTAGATTTGCCTCAGCACAGTCCTCTAGCTATACCCCCAGTCCTGGATATTGTAGATGATGTCTTCATGGAATCCAGTCTTACTCCTGACACTTTACCACCAGCTCCTAGAAAACCTGACAAGGTACTACAGAGTACCAAGAATCCTACTGTGGATCCAGAGAACATTTTCCAGGGAACTAAAGGTATTAAGGCTACTACAGCCAAAAACCCTACCCCTTCAGACAGGGATTCTGGAGCTTTAGACAGATGGAGTAAGAAAGTATATACCTCTGCAACTCTTGCCATCAGGGCTTTGAATTGCCAGTTTCATACGTTGAAGTACCACCAACATATTATGGAATTAATTAAAGAAAAAATGGTGTTACTTCCAGATTGTGCAGAAAATAAAGATTTACAAGAGTTAATGCATTCTGCAAACCAAGTTAGTAAACATACTCTGTAGTGTGGGTTTGATGCCTTAGAAGCATCTTGCAGGGCTGCTGTCACCGGGTCTGTACTGAGAAGGCATGCTTGGCTAAAGGAACAAGTCTTGCCAGACCATGTCAAAGCAAAATTACTAGTTGCTCCATTAAATCAGGATTGTTTGTTTGGCACAAAAGCAGAAGAAGTTCTTAAAAAGATGGAAGATAAAGCTAAATCTATGCAAACTGTCAAAGATTTCTTACAGGTGCAGCCACCTACATTCAGTAGGCATTGGCCTTCAAAAAAACTGGTCCTTTCCAGTCCCTCCCAGGCCTTCATAGTCCAAACCCAGGGGAAACAGACCTCCAAGACTACAGTCTCAGGGTATGCAGAGATCTAAACAATGGAGTTTTCCTACCTCAAAAACAGGGAGTAGTAAGCCACCCCCGTATGGAAAAAGTTCACAATGACTTTCCAATTATCCTTCCCAGCCATGCCCAAGTACTTGCACCCCTAGGAGGAAAACTCGCCCTTAACGCAAAAAACTGGATGTCCATTACTCAGGACTGATGGGTTCTAAACATTGTATCCCAGGGATACAGGTTCTACTTCCACTCACTGCCAACCCCAAGTGAGATAAGATCTATTATTGGCGTTCTTATTAGAATGTAGCTTTTTCTTTAAGGTAACAACTTGGGGGTGTGTGTTTAATTTTGTTTGCTACTTGCAACGGTTTTAAAAGTGGAAGCACATAAGCGCGCAATGTTTTTTTAAATCTGAAGAAGTTGGTGCAGGGCACCGATGAAAAGCAGAATTGCTGTGCTTAATAAAATTGCAGTTTATCGTTCATTGGCGTCTTGCTTGTTTATCCTTTGGGAGTTTCTACGACCTGCTTCAGTGAGTTACACCATTTGGTTGTGTTTATCCTTCACGAGTTTCTCCATTTGACTGGGACTTTTGAGGTGTTTCTCTGTGTCGGAGGAGAGAGCTGGGCTAGCTTGGTAGCAGTTTGTTTTATTCATTTTGTTCTTTGTTATCCAGTTGATTTTTTTGTGATGCCAAGCTCCACTTCAGACAGCAGAGACAGTACGGATCCGAGTGAGCTTACCTTGCTTATTAACCTTCTTACCCAGAAAGTCGATATGTTATCCCAACGTTTGGATGTGATGACTGAAACCTCGCAGTCTATTAGCGGGTCTAATCTGAAGGCTACACGGCCCCCTAACAATGACCATTTTGGGTCGCAGGTTTTGTTACCATTGAGCGGTGAAGTAGACTCCACGACGGACGACCCAGGAGCTCCAGTCATCCAACAATGCCAGGGGCTGGACGGAGTCAATCAGGGACTATCCAACGGAATTATGAATGGAGACAGAGGAGTTGCATTACAGTTTAATAATCTCCCAATTGTGAGGGGGCAAGACAATGTTCACCTCAACTTGAACCAATGGCTGAGTCGGCCGTTCCAATTGTCTATTTGCCATGAACTGGGTGGTTCAGTACCTAATACAACTGAAGGCAACGATCTTTCCTTTAAACTCAATGCCTTTGATCAAAAATTAGTTAAGCTCAGAAAGCTGCAATTGGAGGTATCGTATTTTGGAGAGTGCTGGCGTGTGAAGATAGTACCCAAGGGTCTGCATTCATGGCAGTACCCTACGGGCTTAGAGGAAGGCTCCAAGTTCCATTCGGACCTCCTCGCCATGTTCGACAGACATGGGTCTGAATTGATTGAGCTTATCAGTATTCATTATCAAGAAGCAATTTCAACATTAACAAAAGAAATTGCAGACTTAGATGAGGTGATTGAGTCGGATGTCAACTTTGTTAGATATAAATGTGATTATGAGAGGATATATACTAGCATAGATGAGTACATATCCAAAATCACCTACTAAGATTAAAAAACTACATTGAGATATCAAGGCATATAAGGATGGGGTCGCTTACCCAAAACCACCCAAATCACAAGGCAATTTCAAGGGGCGAGATGGTGGTGCCCCTGGCTACTCGAATGGTCCTATCAATTCTGGATTTCCATCAAGTAGCCAAGTGCCAGAGGAAGGGGCCGGTGGCAGGAGAGTCAATTCTGCCAACTCTGAAGGGGAACTAGACTCGTCAGCCCCGATTGTCAAACCAGTGAGCCCAATTTCTGGTACGGATGGGGCAAATTTTTGGGAATCGGCCTCCTCTCCCCATCAGTCTTCGAATCGGAAGACCAGATTCAGATACAAGACCAGGAGGAACCAAATGTGATTGGGGTAGGATTCCCTGGCTTAGAGCTGAATTCGGTGGACGTTATATCCAATTCGGGGAGGGATTTTCACATTTACAATTTTTCTCATTTCAAGTTCCCCCAGTTATTGGTTGATTTCCTTGCCAAAGGTATTTCCTATGTTCCATCAAGGAGAGCCTGTGTGGCTAAATCTATTTTGGATCTCAAACTTTTTGTTAGGAAATTGAATTTAAATTTGTTAATGGGGGACCATGACCATCATCAGACCCCTTTCCGTGTTCCTAGCATATACAATCCACCTTTACACCCCATTTTGGGGGTATTCAAACAAATATGTGATTTGGATATTCGTCATCTTTTACGGTCTAAATCCGTGAAGCATTTTAACATCACTAAAGAGGAAAGGGTTTTTTTTAATGAGTTGTGTTCCTCCCCGGTGAGACTTATGCAACCAGACAAGGGTGGTGGTTTGGTTGCTATGGATATAGACGATTACAACAACAGAATGCTAGCAATATTGTCTTCTGGAAATTATCAGGAGGTGTCCAAGAACGAGTTGAATGGTAATGTGGCCAGGGTTCGGTCCTGTTATGAAGATATTTTCATTAATGGGTCCATTGACCAGGAAGTTTTCAATTTTATTTCTTGTCCAACACCATGAATACCTGTGTTGTTTGGGAACCCGAAAATCCATAAGAACATTCGAGACCCTCCTGTGTGCCAGTTGGTCAGTGCTAGAGGGAGTGTAACCTACGCAGCAGCCAAAGTTGTAGACCACATCCTCAAGAAATATGTAGCTAGTGAAATGTACATTTCTAATGATTCTTGGTCTTTTTTGGGGAAGGTCAAAGTCACTCTGTGCAGTTCCGACTGCCATTTTCTGACGGTTGACGTCATTGACCTGTATTCGTCCATTCCGCATGATGTAGCAGTAGAGTGGATTGAGTTGGAGATGTCTGCTAAACAAGCACCAGCAAGGGAGACTTCCATGGTTAAAGATCTGTTGGACATAATCTTAACATGTAATTACTTTTCCGTCAACAACAAATGGTTCCACCAGTTGGTTGGAGTTCCCATGGGCTCTCCCTGTGGGGCCTGTGTGGCCAACTTGGTGATGGCCCATTGGGAAGAAGGAATTTGTGTTTTCCAACATGATCGTATTAGAAATAGTCTCCCTATATACTTGCTATTTGGATGACATCTTTATCATACTAAAGGGCGACTCTGCAGTGGCCAATGAGTTGGTAGAGATGTTCAACAATTCTACCGATTTTTTTTAAAATTCACTTCTTCTTTTGCCACAAATAGGATAGCCTATTTGGATGTGGAACTATTTAAGGGCAGCAATCAGAGCAAGTTTTTAGGTAGAATTCATCGTAAGCCCACCTTTTCCAGTTCTTACTTACATTTTAACAGTGAACACCCGGCCTATCAGAAGAAATCTGTAGTCAAAGGCCAATTTGTGAGAGTGGCTAGAATGGTCTCTAGGGATAGTGATTTCCAGGAAGAGTGCCAGTTCATTTCGAATTTGTTTTTGTGCAGGGGTTATCCAGAGGACCTTGTAGTGGACTTGTGCCTAGAAGTTAAATCTAAAAGGGAAAAGGGTTATTTTCAACCCATACTGGGTTACTCCGGTTTGGAGACTAGTAACCCCATGGGTGATGGTCCACTTAGAGGTGTATATCATTGTAGTTTTATCACCACCTTCAGTTTGGATGCCAGAGCTATAGCGTCTATCATACAGAAAAAATTGGGATTTGTTGCCATTTGAACTAACAGGTCCCTCTAATTTGGTGTTGACCCCGAAGATTACATTCAGGAGGGGTCTTAATATTAAAAACATGATGGAGAGGAAAGGCAGCAATATAACTCCTAGATCTGGCATGTATAAGTGTGATATGTGCAAATATTGTAGACATGTGAAATTGGGCACATTTTTTATGATTAGGGATAGAAAGTACCTTATTAAAGCGAGATATAATTGTGCCTGTACACATGTGGTTTACCTTGCTTCTTGTCCGTCATGTCCAGCATTTTACATAGGCAAGATGGACAGGAGATTGAGTAAGCGCTTGTATGAACACCTGCACGCCATTAAGAAGGTTAAATTGGACAATGTCCTTGCAAGACATGTCTATGACAATCCTGGTCATGGCTTCATCTTTATGGTTATTGACCATTTAAGCCATGACAATTGGGGGGGGGCGGGGATTGAATCCCTGAAATTAGAAATGAAGGAGTTATTGTTGCAGTTGAGACTGGAAGCCTATCATTATCCCGGCCTTAATAGTATGTCATCTATTAGCTGTGCCCTCAAGTTGAGGAGTCTGGAACGGTAGGGTTAACTGGTGGGTATGTTATGGGTGTTTGACCAGCTGACTTAGTTGGTCCTGGCATTGTGTGTATGTGTATGTATGTATATATATATATATATATAATATGGGAACACTTCACATAATCGAATTACTGAAATCTCGAATTTCATATGGTCGAGACCATATGATCGAGATTTCAGTAAATCAAATATATGTAGTGTTTAAAAATAAGAGTTTACTTACCTTAATACATTGCGTGCACACAGAGGCAAGGATTCTTGTACGCTCTGTGTGTACGTAATGTTTTATTTCTTTTGCGGCCTTGACAGGAAATGAGAAATCTCCTGTCTTGCGCTTCCGCATACAGCAAGATGGGAGATTTCCCATTTCCCACTGTAGCGATCTTGGAGTTGGTATATTTAAGTAGGGGGTGCCCTGCAAAAGGCAAGTTTGTCTTTTTTTTTTGGTTTCGCTTCATAAGTTCGAAGCTAAACTCGATCTTTTGGTTTCGGTTATTTGCAGTTCGAGATTTTGTAAATTCGAGCTTCTGAAGTGAATCCATGTATGTATATGTGTGTATATATATATATATATATATATATATATATATATATATATATATATATATATATATATATAAACATTTTGTATTACATGCCACATATATGGAGAGGGAATGAATGTCTTTTGAATATTGTATTCCTTAACATTATATTTTTTAGCCTTGCATATTTTTTAATATTGTATAATTTTAACATTGTATAATGTTTAAAAGTAAGGCTATCGAAATGCTGGTATTTGCCTTATTGTTTCTTTTTTATGTGGTTGCCTATATACAGGCACCATTTTTATATCAGCTAGTTTTAGTTATGAATTCAATGGGACAAGATCTATTATTGGTGTTCTTATTAGAATGTAGCTTTTTCTTTAAGGTAACAACTTGGGGGCGTGTGTTTAATTTTGTTTGCTACTTACAACGGTTTTAAAAGTGGAAGTGCATAAGCGCGCAATGTTTTTTTAAATCTGAAGAAGTTGGTGCAGGGCGCCAACGAAAAACAGAATTGCTGTGCTTAATAAAATTGCAGTTTATCGTTCATTGGCATCTTGCTTGTTTATCCTTTGGGAGTTTCTACGACCTGCTTCAGTGAGTTACACCATTTGGTTGTGTTTATTCTTCAAGAGTTTCTCCATTTGACTGGGACTTTTGAGGTGTTTCTCTGTGTTGGAGGAGAGAGCTGGGCTAGCTTGGTAGCAGTTTGTTTTATTCATTTTGTTCTTGGTAACCCCAAGCGGATTGCCCGACCTTCCTCCAAACCAGTGGGCAGAGGCTCAAAAGCAAGTACTTTCCCTTCTCCATATCAGGGCTATTTAACCTGTTCCAGTAGAACAAAGGGGACAGAGTTTCTACTCCAGACTGTTCCTGGGGCCCAGAAAAGAGAGCTCTTGGCACCCTATCCTGGATCTATCAATTCTCAACACCTTTCTGGTGGTCCCAAAATTCAAAATGCTTACACAACAACTTCTTCCTATACTAGCATGGATGCCTAGTTAGTCAGCCTAGACTTAAAAGAAGCTTATCTGCACATCCCCATAAGGGAGTCTTGCAGGAAATATCTACATTTCAAGGCAGGCGCTATGCACACTCAGTTCTCTGCACTTCCCTTTGGCTTATCTACTGCGCCCAGAGTATTCACCAAGTGCCTGGTTCCAGCCATTGCGTACTGCAGACGGACGACTGCCTGATTCATTCGGATAGTCAGGAATTGCTACTTCAGCACCTGGCGTTTTGTAAAAAGACTTCTAACTTTACTGGGATACACCATCAATGAAAAGAAATCACAACTGGTGCCCAGCCAGCAAATTGTATTCCTGGGAGCAAGCTTGAACACAACTTCCCAGATGGCATTCCTCACTCCAGAAAAGCAGGTCCATTTGACAAACTATTTCAAACTAATAACAACAAACAAATGTGATGACCAGGAAGCAAACGCTCCTACCGCAAAAGTAAAACACTAAGCACAAAGTCAAAATGCTGAGGAAGCAGACCAGGACTGTTCAGCTGTATCAGCATAAGATAAAGTACATCAGCATCAGATAAAATGCATGAACAAATGAGTTTCAATAAGGCAGGAAGCCAAAAAACAAGTCCACGTAAAGAAAAAAATCCAAATGTTTATTGCAGATAGTGCAGCTTTCACCATGGGTTTCTTCAAGCCAAAAAGCACTCTTAGAACAGTGCTAATTTATACACACATTAATTGTTGTGATTAATGTGTGTATAAATTAGCTCTATTCTAAGAGTGCTTTTTGGCTTGAAGAAACTCACATGGGTGAAAGCGCTTGCCACTATCTGCAATAAACATTTGGATTTTTTTCTTTACGTGGACTTGTTTTTTGGCTTCCTGCCTTATTGAAACTCATTTGTTCATGCATTTTATCTGATGCTGATGTACTTTATCTTATGCTGATACAGCTGAACAGTCCTGGTCTGCTTCTCAGCATTTTGATTTTGTGCTTAGTATTTCAAACTAATGGTCACCAAAACCCAGCTATCTGCAAGGAAAATACTGCAAGCCCTAGGGTTCATAGCCTCATGCATTCTGCTAATTCCATAAGCAAGACTGCATATGAGGAAACTTCAGTGGTACTTAAGAAGTCTCTGGTGTCAACATTCTCAGGACCTGGAAACAGTGATTCCTATCATACCTTGTCTAAAAGTAGAGTTTCTTTGGTGGGCAGAGGCATGCAACCACAACAAGGGACTTCCTTTCACTCAACCCCTCGCCGCCCAAACCCTGACAACAGACTCATCAGACTATGCATGGGGGGGGGCTCACATGGCAGGCAAATGCATTCAAGGCAAATGGAGCCCAGAGCAAATTCCCCTGCATATCAATCCAAAAAGAGATGCTAGCTGTACAGAATGCTCTGACAGCCTTCATATACCTTATCCTTCCCGGACAGCTCCTGATAAAGACAGACAACACCACAGTTATGTGGTACAAAAACAAGCAGGGGGGGGGAACTCATTCTTACACACTCTGTAGGTTAGCCATTGCCTTGTGGAACACAGCCTTGAAGCAACCAAGTGCACCTACAAGTTCAGTTCCTGCCAGGCAAGCAAAATTCACTGGCAGACGACTTAAGCAGAAATCTACTGGACCCTCACGAGTGGAAACTGGAACCCAACTCATTCAAACTTCTAACCTAGAGGTGGACCTTTTTGCCTCCCCCTGAAACCACCAATTGAGCAAATTTTGCACCAGGAACCCTCACAGCAGAGCCTGGAAGGTGGGATGCCCTATCTTTACATGGGAAAACCTCTCAATTTATGCCTTTCCTCCTGTGCCCCCTCCTCTCAAAAGTACTACTCAAGATCAAACGGGACAGGCCAAGGACAATCCTTATTGCAAAAGACTGGCCATGCCAGCACTGGTACCCACTCCTACGCAGCCTGACAGCAGTGCCACCTACATCAGACCCCCACCCTGTTGTCTCAGCAGGAGGGACAGATTTTGCATCCACAGCTGCAAACCCTAAACCTTGCAGCCTGGCTTATCCCCTGAATTGACATTCTTATTTGTGGACTATTTTCATGAACTATGTCGACAGTACAATTCTAGGTCTTTGACAATTATATTGAATTTACCATGATTATTCAAGATATATTTTTTCTGCCTATGTGTAAATTTTGACTAATGATATACTAGGTATAACAACTGGGATTGGAATACACACTGTTTTTTTTTTTCCGTTTTTTTCACAGTTATTCTACACAGATAATTGCTAGATCAGACAAGTTTATGCCTGTGTTGCCACATATTATAGCACCTTTTTTGTTTTTACATTTGTCATGGTGCTAATATATGACATTAGACCCAGTTATTTATCATTTGACCATTTGTAATATCTAGTGATGTCATAGCAGGACATGGCTTAATAGGTAGCAAAAGGTTCTTTTTCTTTTTTTATATCTATGAATAGTTATAGATGGTATATTCACTATGAATAGGGCTTGGTTCTAAACTATTGTTTATCTACCAAGTTTTTGAAAATGTACATATATAGGCCTTGAATTACAAATATTTTGGTGTCATTTCTGAACACTTGGTCCACTATCTTTACAGTGTGCTTGAGCACTTATAATTGAACTTGGACCTATTTAGAATACTTATAACAAATGTCCTCTTTTACCAGGATAGTACTCTATATTTTCATGTTTTGCAACCCAGTATCTGTAATATGATGCACATTTTCCATGATCAGTAATATTTTGTGACCTCTCTATTTCATATTTGCTGACATAGGTTCTATGACATTTACACTAATGATTGGCTATTTAACTAATATAAAGGGTTGGTTTTGCTTGGATGTTATCATAAGATTAATATTAGTGTTTCTTATCTTACCCATGACTATTAGGGAGTTTCATGTTGTAGAAAATCTTGCTTCAGACAAGTCTACACATTTCAGATAATCAAACAGGTGAAGTAAGAACCAGTGAAATCCGTATATTCACCTGTTTTTTAGTTTATTCCTATAGTGAATATATATTCTATTACATTTAATTACTTTAAATCCCTTGGTCACTAGTGTGTACTAGTTGGTTTCAGAATTTTGGTATTATATTATATTGGTCCACTTGTGGTAAACTATTGACCTTGGTCATAGATTCCTATCACAGTCTCATAGTTTTAGGTTAGATAGGGTATGTGTCCTCATGGTGTTGCTTGACTGTAGTTTTCTTATATGGGGTTTCTGCCCTAATTTTACATTGAACTAATCAAGAAATATATACTATTGGAAAGTGGGTCTCTGACTGGCCCTGTCCCCCGCTACCAGGTTTTGACTCAGAGTCTTGACAGTTCTTAATTTTTATATTTCATTTTTGGACAACATATCCTTTATCATTTTTATAATGGAACTAGATAAGTTATTGGATGGTTGGTGTGCTGATAGAGAAGACATTGGCATATTCAGCCTAAGCCAAACCTCAAGCAACAACCAGAGTGAAACCAATATGGGTAGTGGTGATAGTTGTGAAATGGCATTCCGTAATTTGGAGAAAGGCTTAAAAAATCTTAGAGCCAATATTTGGCATCTAAGATTGTTTAAAGCATATCTACACAAAAATTTGGCACCTAGAGGATTGAGAATTAAACTCCATCCTTTGGTCGGCAGATCTGAACAGAGGCTGACAGAGGAATGGGATGAGGCACTTAGAAATGGATCTATGGTCTTTGTAAAGATCCTGACCTCTTATTATGAGAGGATGATTGATGTTTGTGTTTCAGAAACTAAGGAACTAAGTGCAGAATGTAAAAAATTTCAATCCAATCACAACTATCATCAGCATCTGGATAGGTTGTCCAAAGAACTGACAAATTATGACAAATTGATTAAGGACCGAAAGGTCAAAAAATTTAATAGGGATGTGACTGATTACGCTAAGGGGCAACCCTTCCAATACAGAGAACTGTCAGGTTTCAGGATTCGCGGCAGGGTATGTCTGGGGGCAGATCCAGGAAGAGACCTAGATCCATATTGAAACATAAAGATCATACACTTGCGAGCACATCAGGGGAGGAGTCATCCTATACAGATAGTGAGGGTGGATTATCCACCAACTCCCCTTTAAGAAAAAAGACTACTCATCAGCATCTCCCTTTAGACAGGGCAGGAAATCCAGAGGGGGGAGGAAACACACCCATAGAACTAAGAACAGAATCCATGCCAGGTCTGATCCAAGCTTTACTGAGATAATGAACACACCTTTTGAAAATGTCTTGAATTTGTCAGACGTACTCACGGATGCACAACATAATATTCTGAATAAAGGTTTGGGTTTCGTTCCAAGCTTCTTTTCTGATCATTATCTTACTTCTTTGGATGTTATGGAATACTGCAGGAAACTTAATCTCAAAATATTTTTTTCTGAACAGGACACTAGTAAATCTCAAAGATCTTCTGAATTCACCTTTAAAAAATCCACATTTCAGCCACCCATGAATAAGAATGTTGGTATCTTCCAACAAGCAGTGCTTAAAGATCTACACTTTCCTCACCTAGAATGTAACATTGCCCCAGACAACATGACTTCGGATGAGAAACAGGCACTTATGGAGCTCAGAAATAACAGAGAAATTGCCATTTTACAAGCTGATAAAGGTGGTGCTGTGGTTATCCAAAATATGCAGGATTATATCCAAGAAGGTTTACGACAACTTTCAGATACTAATTGTTATCAGCATATGGGCATTGACCCAACCAAAAAATTTAAGGAAGAGATTGATATCTTTCTTACCTTGGCCATGGATGAGGGCATCATCAGTACCAAGACTCTTCAACATCTTCAGGTTAAGGACCCATCTAAGCAAATTTTATATTTGCTTCCGAAAATTCATAAATCCATCATTCATCCCCCGGGTAGACCAATTGTCTCTGGCCATGGTTCACTGACAGAACCATTGTCTGAATTTCTGACCCAACATTTAAAACCTTTATTGATACATGTCAGAGCCAGAATTCAGGACACAACGCAGTTTTTGAATATTATTCAGGATACCCAGCTTGACCCAAATTGGATTATGTGCACCTTAGATGTTAAATCCCTCTACACTAGCATACCCCATTGGGGAGGTTTACAGGCCTTGGAATTTTGGTTAACTAAATCTGAAATTTATCCACCAGGGTTTAACACATTACTTATATGCATGTGTGAACATGTTCTGAATAAAAATGTCTTTTATTTCCAAGGCGAATGCTATTGGCAATTGAGAGGAATGGCTATGGGTGCATCTTTTGCACCCATATATGCTGATCTCTTCATGGCATATTTAGAAGAATATGTGATTTATAATCCTCTACACAACATCTACCTTGTGGAAATGGACATCTGGAGGAGATACTTGGATGATTGCTGGATGGTGTGGCGTGCGGACACTGAATACCTTTCTGAATTTGTGGAATACTTAAACAATAATGTATGGGGTATTGAATTTTCCATCACTTTTGATAAAGAACAGATTGATTTTTTGGATGTTACGATTTATCGTAACAAGGACCATACCCTGAATACGAAAACACACCGTAAGTATCCACAATTCAATTCTTTACTTCATGCTTCCAGCATGCACCCACGTCACACCATCCGCAACATCCCCAAGTCTCAATTTCTCAGAATGAAACGTATCAACTCCTCCCAGATTGACTATGATATAGCCAAACATGACCTGAGACACAGATTTTTGGATAGAGGCTATTCCAGTTTTGATATTGAATCTGCCAGGATATGGAGTGATGGACAGCATAGAGAGTCATTATTAAGATACAAACAGAAAGATCAACATACCAAAGATGACACTATCAGATTTATAACCACTTATGGTAGGAACCATCAGATAGTGAGGGAGATTCTGAATCAAAACTGGAACATTCTTTTAGCCAATGACCATCTACGACAAATTTTGGGTAACAAATGCTCCATTACATATAGGAGAGGTAAACCTCTGAGCACACTACTCTCACATTTTAAACACAAAGAGAGTGGTGGTGCACAGTATAAACAACTTACCATCTCTGGGGATGAATTGCTAGGCACATTTCCTTGTGGTCATTGCAGTTCATGTTGTCAGGTAAACAAGCTCAAACAATTTACTAGTGCTAACACTAGTAAAGTCTATGATGTACGTGTATTTGGCAATTGTTCATCTACTTGGGTGATCTATTTAGCTACATGTCATTGTAATGCATTTTATGTAGACAAAACTTCTCGCCCACTCAGAACCAGGATCAGTGAACATAGAAGTGAAATACGTAATAAAAAAAACACTAATGCTTTATACCAACATTCTATTAAACATACAACAGCCAATTTTATGTTTATGATCATTGATAAGGTTATGGGAAACAGGCATAACCAATTGGGTTGGCAAAGCACACTTAGCCACAAAGAAAAATATTGGACTATCCATTTAGGAGCACTATTCCCACCCGGCCTTAATGAACATCTAGGATAATCAGAATATGCATGGTTCACATATGTCTTTTATGGCCAAGGGTATTATATTGTTATTACAGCAATATACCAGTTGGATGGTCTGTTTTGATAATATATAACGACCAATTGAGACCAACAGCCATTTATTTCTGTTGTGATGGACCTGAATATGTCTTTGAACTATACTATGATGACTACATATACAATCATTCTTTGTAATAAATTCCCTTTAGTCTTAGACGTCATTACAGATTTGGGACAGAGATTGATTGGTTAAACTATACAGGATTATTTCATATTTGAATTCTATCCCCCAAAACTTGTGGTATAGTTGACATTACATGATCTATTTGAATACACAATATATGTATGATAAAAACAGGATTTATTACTAATTACAGGTCATCACACAACTTATATGATTTATTACAGGCTGTGTGTTATTCTGAGTTAGGCAATACATACTACATATATTGTTTAGAAGTAGGAGACTGTTTTGACATTCTCTGACTTGTATGTATGTCATATGACCTTATTTCCATTTTTGGTACCTTATTCAATATATATATTCATTTATATTTCCTTGAAACAGTTTGGTTATTAGGATGCATTATAATTTTTTATGACTAATTATGTATGCACATAAATTATGTGCCTTGATTTCTGATTGGTCTTGCCTCTTTTATAAGCATCCTTGCTTATCAGGGAATTGTTACTATATTTTTTCCTCCTCACTGAAGAAGGTTTTTCCGAAACTAGTATGAGGATCGAGCTGTAACTTCAGTGCTTTTGTGCACTAGTCTATTTACAATAAATATTTAGACTTGGAACTTTTGGTGCTGGCTTTGGCGTTTTTTTTTTTATCCCCTGAATACACCACCAGCATCCCTCAGCAAACCGGTCCTGGACGTCATCCTTGAGGCCAGAAGGCCTAGTACTAGGAAATCCTATTCTGAAAACTGGAAAAGTTATTGTTCTTGGAGTCAGTCTCAAGGAAAGGACACAGCTGTGCCCACCTTACCTCAAATCATTGATTACCTAGCAGAGCTGCTCTACAGAGGCCTATCCTTCTCATCCATTAAGATTCATGCCTCTGCCATCTTAGCTCATTATAATACTGAGCCACATCTCTTTTCTCACAATCTCATCAAACAGTTCCTGAGAGGAGCTAACAATTTTAAGGCCCCCTAGGAGAGCTCCCACCCTGGCCTGGGACCTTAACTTTGTACTGGAGAAGCTCACACTTCCCCCTTTTGAACCTGCTGCTTCAGCTGAGTTAAAATTCCTCTCATGGAAAATAGCCTTATTTCTAGCTATTACTTCAGCAAGAAGAGTGTCCGCATTACAGGCAGTAATGGCGGTGGAGCCCTTCATTATTTTCCATGTGAACAGGGTTTCCCTCAGGACTAACCCATCCTGTATGCCCAGGGTGGTATCCAGTGTGGCTTTAAACCAATCCATCCATTTGCCAACCATTTTCCCTAATCCACAGAATAAAGGGGAAAGGATCCTGCACTCCTTGGATGTGTACAGACAGCTCAGGTTCTACCTTGACAGAACTAATCATTTCAGAAAATCTGACCAGCTGCTAGTCAGCTTTGTTACAGGGGCAGAGGGCAAGGCCATTTTGAAGCAAACCATTTCCAAATGGATAGCACACTGCATCCATTTCTGCTACAAGCACCATGGAAAACCTACCCCTCAGGGGATCAGAACTCATTCCACTAGAGCTGCTTTAACCTCTACAGCATTTCTCAGGGGAGTTCCTACCAGGGACATCCTGGAAGCTGCAACCTGGAGTTCTGTACACACCTTCACCAAGCATTACCACTTACCTATTTTTTCTAAATCCAGAGGTGGATTTGCTACAGCAGTCTTACAAGGCCTGCCAGCCAGCCGTAACACTTCTTGACTGCCTTCACCCTCCCCCAGCTTTGGGAATCAACCCAAGTGTGATGACTGCAACAGTGAAACACGATGAACATAGTACAGTTGTGTACACTTACCATAAATGTAGATGTTCGAGTGTATTCACTGTTGCAGTCCTGGTTTCCCTCCCTCAAGCCCCCCCTGGCTTTCTCTGTCCTTTCTACCTATCCACTTTATGGCCATTTTTTATAGCAGGGGTGTTTACTTTTTACTGGAGGTGTTCCACACCGTGTAATAGCTTCCTATTTTGGGGGCTCCTGACATCTGGGGCAAGAACAACTGATGTAATGGCATTGGCTGCATGTTTTATACCCCTGACGACCTGACGTCATGGAAGAGGAGACAGCATCCATCGCAGAAATCCCAAGACTCTGGTTTTCGGGTCGACTGAGAGCTACCTGCAGGCAGACAACCCAAGTGTGATGACTGCATCAGTGAATACACTCTAACATCTACATTTATGGTAAATGTATACAACTGTACTTTGTCTCCTGTAAGTCCTCGGATAAGTCTTTAAAAAGGCCTTATTCGGATCCTGCAGTTTCTTTGGATCCATTGAAGAAGAACAAAATCAAACATTTGGAGCAGACTACCTCCTCAGATCTCAGAGCATCTAAAAAGCCACCCATAGATCTGATGATTTTTTTCGGATCTGAAGTCTCTGAAAGCTAAGGGTTCATTGGATCCGAAGGCCTTGAATCAGTCTATCCAGTCATTGCCTCCAGTGCCTAGAACTGCATACTCTCCATCACTGGATCCAACCCCATCGAGACTTCCCTCTCACTTTTTGGAGAGGCCCAAGTTTCCATCAGTTATATCCTCCTGCTTTTCAAGAAGTCTCACTGAATAGGATAAGGAGAGGCTAATGAGAAAGATCCTCTCGGCACAGAGCCACCCCACACCCTTCTCGGCTGCTACCCTATTGGGTGAGGAAGCCTATGCATCTTAGACAATGCCTGTTCTGGTTTCCTCCTTTGACTCCTTTCAAGGTTTCAGAGCCCTTGGATCTAAGTTGTCTAGACCTGTCTGTAGTGGATCCGAGACTTCCTCTGAGCTCTTTTGTAAACACGGATCTGGGGAGCTGTCAGAGTTGATACTGCCAAGTCGGGCCTGAGGTTCTACAGTTGACTCGAAGGGTTTCGGTGCCATCTGTGTATAATAGAGCCTCGGTAGTGGTCAGTTCGGTTCTGACTTTGACCTTGGGGTGGCTATCATTGTAGCAGGTGGAGGACCAGGGATCAGAGACTTGTTTTATCGGATCCAGGTGCCTATTCCTCTTTGGGATGGTCAGCTTTCAGGGTTTTGAGTCAGATGGTGCCTATCCCCTCAGATCCTATGTCTACTTCAGTTCCACCTCTGTGCCTGAAGTCTCAACTATTCTGTGTCTACAGGGACATCTGATACCAAAACCCCAGAAATCCCAACATCGTATCCCCTCCTTTTCTGATACCTTCCCAGAGTCCCCCACCAAGGAGATCCCTAAGAAAAGGGCATGCAAGAGGTAGCATATAGATTCCCCTGAATCAGTTACCAAAGGTAGATTTGATGAGGACAAAGGGTTCCCACGGTCACCTCCTGATTTATGTCTCATTCTGAGACATCCTTGAAACCCTTAAGCAGAGAAGTGGCTGGAAGTCCAGCAACCCTTCAGAGGAATCTGTCCTGCTGGAGGGGTTTGGTACCAACCTGTCTACCTCCTGGGTGGTTCTGCCCTCTGATGAGCGTATTGATTTGATCTCTGGGCAGGCATGGAAGGATCCTGATGCCATTGAGCCTATTCCCGCCCCTGAAGACTGTTTTGCTCCAAATGTGTTCTGGTTGATGCTATGGTTGTTGCAGCAGCCAGCAAGAAGGAACTAGCGGAGGAAAGTTCCTCTGTCCACCCCCCCCAAGGACTTGTGGACAATGGACAGATTTGGGAAGTGTGTGTATGCTTCAGTGACCTTTGCTGTCAGGTCACTGAACTATTTGGCACATTTTACAAGGCTACAGAGGGACCTGATCAAAGAGCTGTCAGATCACCTCTTCAGCAACAGTTCCTGATAGGGTAAGTCTTCTGTCACTTCTCATCTGGCTACCCTACAGTCCATATCTAACTCTTTCATGAGGCTTATCTCTAATGTAGCAGAAGGGCTCTCAAGGGTTGCAAGTTCAGGTGTTTCCATTAGGAGACGTGCTTGGATGACTTG
Organism: Protopterus annectens; assembly: GCF_019279795.1. Lineage (NCBI taxonomy): Eukaryota > Metazoa > Chordata > Ceratodontiformes > Protopteridae > Protopterus > Protopterus annectens. The sequence continues at coordinate 407,179,294 of NC_056734.1, read as the reverse complement.
TGTGATTTTGCAGAGCCATTTCAGTCTTCATTCATCACTGCTCCCTTTGATGGATCATCTCGTTTCGGCCCTAAAGTAAGACAGATTATCCCTGTGTGAGAAAGATGGAAAGACCCTTTCTGCTATGGGCATGTGTTTTTCCACCCCTCAAAGATCCTATTCTAGGAATCATCGAGGCGGGGGTAAAATGTGGTTCAAGAAATCCCAAGGCTGTTTCCAAGACTTGCATGAAAGAGGTTCCCCCAGGGGTGGGGGTGAGGGACTCAAATGGTAAACACCACCCTCGTGGCAGAGGTGGCCTGCAAAACCAGGGGTCCAGAGATTCCTTCTTTGCAAACCCTTCCAGCACTCCTGAAATGTTTGTCCCTGCATCAGAGAGCCTGGCTAGAGATAACCGGTACTTGGGTGCAGAGGATCATTTCCAGAGGTTATATAATACCATTTTCCCATCGTCCTCCCAATTCAAGAACATTTCCAGATGTTCCACTCAATCGGAGCAAATAGGCAGCAATTCATGTACAAAAGCTGTTAGAGAAGAGTCATCCAAGAGGTACCCCCAGACCAGATAGAATCCAGAATGTACCTAAGGTTATTTTTAGTGCCAAAGAAAATGGGGGACTGGAGGCCTATTCCGTATCTCAATACCTTAAACAAATCCTTTCAAAAGACCAAATTCTGGATGGTCATGGTTCATTTCCATTCTTCTTTTTTTGGGAAAGAGCAACTAGATGTTGTCCATAGTAGATCTTCAGGATGTGTACTATCACATAAAAATGAACAGATGATCCAGAAGGCTTTTACGCATCTGGCTAGGAACCAGTCATTACCAGTGCCAAGCTCTGCCATTTGGACTCACCACAGACCCCAGGGTGTTTTACCAAATCAATGGCAGTAGTAGCAGTTCACATGAGACTGCAGGGATTCTGGGTGTTTCCATACTTGAACGACTGGCTCATTTTCTCCTCAACCATGCATCAACTTATTTTAGCCAGAGAGAGAAAGTTATTCAGATTTGTTCCAGGCTAGGCGTTACTTGACATAGTCAACAATAGCATTGCTTCCCTTGTCCAGGGTCCTGACAATAAAGTCTGAAGTGAAAACAATTGTTTGCAGTACCAAAATATCAGCCTGCTTGATCCTTCAAGCTCTGGGGTCAATGGCTACAGCAGTAACGTTAGATGTTCATTGTGCATACAGCTGCAGTCATGACAGATGGGTTATCCTGCCGCCAGGCGGGTCCTCGGTTGGCCGAATTCCAAAGTCTAGGTCCGGCGTCAGTTGTCGTCACTTCTTCCCTGATGTCAGTGCAGCAGGGGTATAAAGAGGCAGCCGACGCCATCTTCTTCAGTCTTTCTTGCCGTGCGGTGCCCGAAGCAGAAGCAGTTCGCAAGTGCCGGTTGGCCAGCTCCTGAGATTTACGAAAATATTTCAGCTGAAGTCTTCTTGAAAGCTAAGTACCCCGTTGGGGAAACTTTTCTTGCCTCAAACCGATGTCAGACAAAGTTAATAATTGCATTTCATGTGGGAAGCAAATACCGGATAAGGATTTCCACTCTTTCTGTATACCTTGCTCAGGCCCAGACCACGACGTCTCGGCCTGCCGTTTTTGTGCTAGATTCAACAAACGCACTATTAAGCATCGGGTGGAGTTCGCCCTTCACTATTTTGGTAAAAAATTTAATTATATTATGTCGTCGGATACTCAGACTCCAGTTTTGAGTAAAAGACGCAAAGATAAGGACCGACATACGAGGTCCGCGACTTCTACTGACACAACGCTAAGGCCGACTACCGGTTCTCCGGTTCTCAGCGAGGCGCCTACGCAGCCCCTGAGTACCGATGACACTACATTACCGGTCTCTTCAGTACCTGAGGTCGCAGGCTCCTTGGTCCCCATTACAACTACAGATACCGACGCCACTCTTGGCGGGGAAACTCAGAGTTTAGACAGGCCTGCCATTTCTCAAGGTGTCTTCAGGCCTTCCTCCTTCTCTATTAAAGCTTTCACAAAAACTAAGGCAGCCATGAAAACCAAAAAACAGGGACCTCAGACCCCTTCTCAAGGCCCCATGCCTAAAAAACAGATGCTCAAAATGGCTGAGGATTTGATTATTCTTATCAGGGGATGTTCATCATGCATACAGCTACAGTCATAACAGATGGGTTATCCTGCCGTCAGGCGGGTCCTCGGTCGGCCGAATTCCAAAGTCTAGGTCCGGCGTCGGTTGTCGTCACTTCTTCCCTGATGTCAGTGCGGCAGGGTATAAAGAACCAGCGGCGCCATCTTCTTCAGTCTTTCTTGCGTAGGTGCGAAGCAGAAGCAGTTTGCAAGTGCGGTCGGCCAGCTCCTGAGATTCACGAAAATATTTCAGCGAAGTCTTCTTGAAAGCTAAGTACCCGTTGAAACTTTTCTTGCCTCAGACCGATGTCAGACAAAGTTAATATTTGCATTTCATGTGGGAAGCAAATACCGCATAAGGATTTCCACTCTTTTTGTATTCCTTGCTTAGGCCCAGACCACGACGTCGCGGCCTGCCATTTTTGTGCTAGATTCAACAAACGCACTATTAAGCGTCGGGCGGAGTTCACCCTTCACTATTTTGGTAAAAAATTTAATTATATTATGGCGTCTGATACTCCGACTCCAGTTTTGAGTAAAAGATGCAAAGATAAGGACCGACATACGAGGTCCGCGACTTCTACTGACACCACGCTAAGGCCGACTACTGATTCTCCAGTTCTCAGCGAGGCGCCTACACAGCCCCTGAGTACCGATGACACTTCATTACCGGTGTCTTCTGTGCCCGAGGTCGCAGGCTCCTCGGCCCCCATTCCGACTACAAATACCGACGCCACTTTTGGCGGGGAAACCCAGAGTTTAGACAGGCCTACCATTTCTCAAGGTGTCTTCAGGCCTTCCTCCTTCTCTATTAAGGCTTTCACAAAATCTAAATCAGCCATGAAAACTAAAAAACAAGGATCACAGACCCCCCTCAATGCCCCATGCCTAAAAAACAGATGCTCAAAATGGCTGAGGACTTGATTACTCTTATCAGGGGTTCTCAACCCCCCTCGGACAAAAGGCCAAGATTAGAGGAAGACTACCCTTCCTCAGATCAAGCCTCTATTACCTCTGAACATTCTGAGGACCAGGACTATACCTATTCTCCTTTTGAAGACTCTGATGCAGAGGAGTCTATTCCCTCGGTCTCCCCCCCTAAGGATTACTCTTTTGGGGAAACCCTACATACTTTGAGGGGAACACTTTCACTGGGAAGGCCAAGATTACTCAGATTCCAAGAAAAGGCTCAGGGATTTCCTCTTGCTCCCCCAGCATAGGCCCCTGGCTATCCCTCCTGTTTTAGATATATTAGATGATGTGTACACAGAAGCCAGCCTCAACCCAGATTCTTAACCTCCAGCTCCTGTTAAACCAGACGGGTATTACCGGGTTCCTGATTCTCACCAGTTCCTATACAAAAGCCATACTGCTGACCCAGAAACTATTTCACAGGGTCCCAAGGGAATTAAGGCCTCTACTGCTAAAAACCCATTACCTTCAGAGAGAGATTCCAGAGCTTTAGAAAGGTGGGGGGAAAAGGTGTATACCTCGGCCACTTTAACCATGAGGGCATTAAACTGTCAGTTCCATATGTTAAAGTATCAACAGTTTTTGTTATCTCAGTTGAAAAGCAAAATGACGCAACCAGATTTAAGAGTTGCAGGATTTGTTGCATGGTGCAGAGCAAGTGGGTAAACATACTTTGCAGTGTGGATGTCCTTCAAGGATGCATCTGCAGTCCTTACAAATGGGTTGTCCTGTCGTCAGGCAGCCCTTCGGTCGGCCGGATTCCAAAGTCTGGGTCTGGCCTCGGCTGGTGTCGCACTTCACCCGACGTCATAGCTGCAGTTATTCGGGTATAAAGGCATCAGCCGACGCCATTTTCCTCAGTCTTTCTTGCCGCGTGGCGCCTGAAGCAGAAGCTGTTCGCAAGTGCCGGTCGGTCAGATCCAGAGATTACTACTACCGAATACTCGAAGACTTCTAAAAGCTAAGTACCCCGTTGGGGACTCTTTCTTCCCTCAGACGATGTCAGAAAAAGTGAATAAGTGTGTAACTTGTGGGAAACAAATACCTCATAAAGATTTCCACTCTTACTGCTTACCTTGTTTAGGCCCAGACCACGACGTAGCAGCTTGTTTAGCCTGTGGTTCTTTTAACCGGCGACGCTTAGGCGTCGGAATTTGCTGAACAGTTTTTCGGCTCTGATTTTGCTTATATTATGCCGTCGGATCCTCCGACTTCACAAATATCCAAAAAACACAAGGAAAAGGACCGACACTTTCGCGGTCCTTGGTTTTAACCCGAAACCGCGGTTAAGCCAACGCAGTGTCCCGGTTTCGGCTGAAACCGAGCAAGCGGTTCTTCCTTCAGCCGAAAACATGCCTTCTACCGAGGCCTCTTCTAACCTGGTGGAATCGGCTTCTGAAATCCAACCTGCAGTTGCGGTTTCTCAGGAATTATCTGACACTATTCCCTTGGATATTTCCACCCCTGCGTGGAGCTGCTAGGCCTCCTGCAGCCATGTCCATTAAGGCCTTTGCCAGGGCTAAAGCAGCTAAAACTACAAAAACTGTGCCTGTTAAGACCCCTCTCACAGGCCCAGCTCCAGTACCCAAATGCTTTCTCTAGCAGAGGATCTAATTTCTTTAATCCGGGGATCCCAGACTCATCCAGACAGGGCCTCTCATCCACCTCCAGAGAAGAGACCTAGAGCAGAGCCCCTGAGCCAGTGTCCACGGATGATTCTTCTGATGATACAGATAATACAGACCCTCCAGAGGCTCATTATTCTCCTTACGAAGACTCTGATGCTGAAGATTCCATTCCTTCTGCCTCTCCACCTGAGGAATTTTCCTTTGGGGAAACCTTACATGCTATGAGAGAACAATTTCAGTGGCAGGGCCAAGATTTCTCAGACTCCAGGAAAAGGCTTAGAACCTTTCTGCACTTACCACAACATAGGCCTTTAGCTATACCTCCAGTTCTTTCTGTTGTAGATGATGCATTTAATGATGCTTGTACTGCTCCTGATTCTTTACCTCCGGCCCCTGCTAAGCCCGATAGGTTCTACAGGGTCCCGGACACACATCACCATCTATACAAGGCTCCTTTTGCAGATCGAGACTATCTCCCAGGGACCTAAAGCTGTAGCAACTACCTCTACTAAAAATCCCCTGCCCTCTGAAAGGGAATCCAGGTCCTTAGAGAGATGGGGTAAAAAAGTTTACACTTCTGCTACTGTGTCAGCTAGGGCCTTGAACTGTCAATTTCATATGATCCAATATCAAGAATTTATGCTAGACCAGTTAACTAAAAAACTGTCCTCTGATGAACCTTTTGATAAGAAGTATGTTCAGGAAATGGTACATAACATTCAGCAAGTTAGTAACCATTCTTTAAAATGCGGCTGTGATGCACTGGAGGCTTCCTTTAGATCAGCCATGACGGGCACAGTTATCAGAAGGCATGCATGGCTGAAAGAGCAGGCCTTACTGGACCATGTCAAATCAAAACTTTTAGATGCTCCCATGGACAAGGCCAATTTATTTGGTTCTCCTGCACAACAGGTACTGAAGAAGATGGAAGAGAAGGCAAAATCTGTACAAACAGTGAAAGATTTCTTACAGGTACAGCCACCAAGGTTTAGCAGGAATTGGCCCTCCAAAAACTGATCCTTTCCAGACTCCTCTAAAGCACAGAGAGGCAGGAATAGGCGTTCAAGAGGCAGAAACCAATCCAGGGGTGCCTACAGGGGACGCCAGTGGCAGGGTAACAACCAGCGAGGCACAGACGCAGCCACCACCACTGCAACAGGACAATCAGTGACTTGGCTCTGGCACTGCCTACCAGGGAACAACTAGAAGCACCCTTAGGCGGAAAACTAGCTTTATTTTCAAAAAACTGGCATTACATCACAAGGGACAAGTGGATTTTGCAAACTATACACCAAGGTTACAGGTTTCATTTCCATACTCTACCAGGAAAGAGAGGAATGCCAAACCTACCTCCGAATCAAAAGGCAGAAGCTCTAAAACAAGTAAACCAACTATTAAGGATGAGAGCCGTGGAAAAGGTACCATCTATGGAACAAGGAAAGGGATTTTACTCCAGACTCTTCCTGGTACCAAGAAAGGAGAGCAAATGGAGGCCTATTCTCGACCTGTCCGCATTAAACACATTCCTCATTGTTCCAAAATTCAAAATGCTGACTCTACAGCAGCTTCTTCCCATGCTGGGCAAGGAGTCTTGGCTGGTAACTCTAGATCTCAAGGAGGCATACCTGCACGTCCCCATACGACCAATTTGTAGAAGATACCTCAGATTTCTTGCAGGATCAGAGCATTATCAATTCTCAGCATTGCCCTTTGGCTTATCTACTGCGCCCAGAGTGTTCACGAAATGCCTGGCATCAGTAATTGCGCATTGCAGGCTCCAGGGAATCCAAATTTACCCCTACCTGGACGACTGCCTGATACAAGCGGACAACAAAAACAAGCTCACAGTAGACTTACAAAGAGTCATTTACCTGCTACAAGGCCTGGGATATACAGTCAATATAAAAAAGTCAAGGCTGATACCATCCCAAAGAATAACCTTTTTGGGTGCATTTCTGGACACATCAAAACAAATGGCATTCCTAACTGCAGAAAAGCAAGAACAACTACCTCCTTACTTCTTGGCATTAACAAAGCAGAACCATCTAACAGCAAGAAAAGTACTGCAAGGCCCTGGGCTTCATGGCATCCTGCATAATACTGGTCCCTCATGCCAGACTATACATATGAGAAAGCTACAGTGGTACCTAAAGAATTTATGGTCTCAACACAAGCACAGCCTAGAAACCAAAATTCCAGTAATACCATGCCTGAAGCAAGAGTTCCTATGGTGGGCACAGGCCTGTCAATCAAACACAGGATTGGCCTTCTTCAGCATTCAACCAAGCCAAACCATCACAACGGACGCCTCAGACCTCGGTTGGGGGGCCCACATGCTGGACAAGTGCATACAAGGCTTATGGACTCAAGACCAGCTGCACCTGCACATAAATCTAAAGGAAATGCTGGCAGTAAAACTGGCAATCCAGGCATTCAGACCATTTCTCAGAGAAGGCCAATTGATGATAAGGACAGACAACACCACAGTTATGTGGTACATCAACAAACAGGGAGGCACACATTCATACCCTCTATGCCGGATGGCACTGGACCTATGGAATGTGGCTCTGAGCTACAACATTCAGCTACAAGCAATTTTTGTACCGGGAAAAGAAAACATTCTAGCAGACATCCTAAGCAGGACTTCCACGGATGCCCACGAATGGATGCTGCATCCGGACATCTTCAAAGAAATTACAAAGAGATGGGGACTGCCAGAAATAGACTTATTTGCATCCCCACGCAGTCATCAGCTAAAGAAATTCTGCACAAGGATGTACCACCCACTTGCTTGGAAGGTGGACTCCCTATCTTTCATTTGGAAAAGCCTGACAGCATATGCATTCCCACCACTTCCTTTGATGCACAAAGTGCTATTGAAAATCAAAGAGGACCGTCCAAGGATCATTCTGATAGCTCCAGACTGGCCAAGGCAACATTGGTACCCACTACTAAGGAGCATGTCTCGGGAACAAATATGGGCTCTACCCCTAGTTCCGCTGCTGTTAACACAGAACAACTACAACATCCTGCATCCAAACCTGAAAACTCTGCAGCTGACTGCCTGGAACATTACATAAGATTAATTAACCCAAATTTATCCCAAAGGGTTAAAGATATTATCCTTGAGGCTCGCAGACCCTCAACAAGGAAAAATTATGCAGCAAAATGGAAAAGATATCTCATTTGGAGTACTGCAAAGGGAGAAGATGTGTCACTGGTGAACATAGCTAACATCCTGGAATACTTGGCAGAGCTCTTCCACACAGGCCTGTCCTATTCTTCCATCAAGATACATGCATCGGCTATTTCGGCAGAATACAGAGTGGATCCTCCTGTCTTCTCACATCCTCTGCTCAGGCAGTTTCTGAGAGGAATTAAAAATGTAAAACCTCCTAGGAAACCACCATTGCCAGCATGGGACTTGAACTTTGTGCTAGAAAAATTGACTCTTCCTCCTTTCGAACCAGCAGCAACAGCAGACTTACAATTCTTATCCTGGAAGACTGCTTTCCTGCTGGCAATCACTTCAGCAAGAAGGGTATCTGAACTACAGGCTTTAATGGCAGTGCAACCCTTCCTGATCTTCCATCAAGACAGAGTGTCCATGAGAACAAATCCTACATTTATGCCTAAGGTGGTATCCAGAGTGTCTTTAAATCAGGCTATCCACCTACCTACATTCTTCCCAACCCACAGAACAGGGAGAAAGACTGTTGCATACCTTGGATGTACATAGACAGCTACGCTACTACCTGGACAGGACCAAGGGCAAAAGAACAACTGACCAGCTACTGGTAGCATATGCAACAGGAAGGGAAGGAAAAGCAATTTCAAAACAGACAATCTCCAAGTGGATAGGAAATTGCATTAGATTTTGTTACTCCTATCATGGAAAGAAAACTCCAGAGAACATCAGGCCTCACTCTACAAGGGCTACAGCCACTACCACAGCGTTCTTCAGGAGTGGCTACCAAGGGCATTATAGAGGCTGCTACTTGGACCTCCGTGCATACATTTGCCAAGCATTACAATCTACCTTTATACTCTAGATCCCGAGCAGGTTTTGCCACTGCTGTTTTGCAAGGGATCCTAACTACACCATAATCTCTTCTTTCCTCCTCCCCTAGTTTGGCTATGGTATTCTACCCATTTGTAAGGACTGCAGATGCATCCTTGAAGGACATAGTACAGTTTTGTACCTACCATAAATGTAGATGTCCGATAGGAATGCATCTGCAGTCAGGATTACCACCCCTTCCCTCTGTGGTACTCTAGGGTATTTGCCCAACTTATAGCTAGCTGGGGGGGGATCTATTATGGTGTATTTGTTTGTATATATGTACATACATGCTTATTTTTTGTGTTTGCTCTCTATTTTTTGGAAACATTGGCATTTATCCAAATTTAGCCTTCCAAGAGGGCACCTGGCATCTGGGGCAAGAAACACTGAGGAAAATGGCGTCGGCTGATGCCTTTATACCCGAATAACTGCAGCTATGACGTCGGGTGAAGTGCGACACCAGCCGAGGCCAGACCCAGACTTTGGAATCCGGCCGACCGAAGGGCTGCCTGACGACAGGACAACCCATTTGTAAGGACTGCAGATGCATTCCTATCGGACATCTGCATTTATGGTAGGTACAAAACTGTACTTTTTGATGCTTTAGAGGCCTCATGTAGAGCTGCTGTTACAGGGTCTGTCATACATAGACATGCTTGGCTCAAAGAGCAAGCCTTACCAGATCATGTCAAAGCTAAATTACTAGATGCACCTCTTCAAAAAGATGTATTGTTTGGTGTTGAAGCTGAGGAGGTACTAAAGAAAATGGAGGAAAAAGTGAAATCAATGAAAACAGTGAAAGATTTCCTGCAGGTACAACCTCCACGTTTCAGCGGAAACTGGCCTTCAAAAAATTGGTCCTTTCCAGCCACGGACAGACCTCAAAGAGGCAGATACAGACGCCCGAGGGGTAGAGGGCAACCTCAAGGATCATTCAGAGCCAGACAGTGGCAAGCACCAACCCCAAGAGGTGGAGAAGATAGATCACAGTCATTCAGAAAGCAGACACAATGACTTCCCCCTTTACCTGCCAAGCAAAGATTTAATGGCAGCACCTTTGGGCGGAAAACTGGCATTATTCTCAAAAAATTGGCATATTGTCACAAAAGACAAATGGATGGATTCTGGACATTATAGACAGAGGCTACAGATTCCACTTTCACACCCTTCCAAAAATGAGAGGTATGCCAAACCTGCCACAAAATCAAAGGGCAGAGGCACAAAAGCAAATTTCAGCTCTCATGGACATGAAAGCGATTCAAGAGGTACCTGCAAAAGAACAAGGTCAAGGGTTTTATTCCAGACTATTCCTGGTACCAAGGAAAGACAAAGATTGGAGACCTATTTTAGACCTATCCATCCTAAACACATATTTACAGGTACCAAAATTCAAGATGCTCACATTACAGCAGCTTCTTCCCATGCTGGGAAAGGAGTCTTGGCTGGTGTAACATTGGACCTCAAGGAGGCATACCTGCATGTCCCTATCAGACAAGATTGCAGAAGATACCTCAGATTTCTTGCAGGTTCAACCCATTATCAATTCTCTGCATTGCCCTTTGCCTTATCTACTGCGCCCAGAGTGTTTACGAAATGCCTGGCATCAGTAATTGCCTTCTGCAGACTTCAAGGAATACAGATATACCCATATCTGGACGACTGCCTGATCCAAGCGGACAGCAAGGACATACTTCTGAAACACCTGGCGTTTGTAATAAAACTGTTGAACTTTCTGGGATACACAGTCAACAAAAAGAAATCAAAACTAATACCCTCTCAACAAATAATTTTCCTGGGTGCCAGCTTGAATACAACCACCCAGATGGCCTACCTCACGCCAGACAAAGAAGGGCAACTGTCTCAATACAAGAAACATAGGTCTCCCTTTCTGCATACCTCAAGCAACTCAAATCATCACAACAGACGCCTCGGACTACGCCTGGGGGGCACACATGACAGATCAGTGCATTCAGGGAAAATGGTCCCAAAAAGAGAAGCACCTACAAATCAACCAAAAGGAAATGCTAGCAGTGCAAAATGCTATTATGGCCTTCAAAGACCTACTGCATCCAGGCCAGCTATTGATAAGGACAGACAACACCACAGTGATGTGGTACATAAACAAACAGGGGGGAACTCATTCATACCCCCTGTGCAGACTAGCCATGACCCTATGGAACACAGCACTGGAATTGCAAATCCAACTTCAGGCACAATTCCTGCCAGGGAAGGAAAACACCCTGGCAGACAGCCTAAGCAGAAATATGACAGATCCACACGAATGGAAGTTGCATCCTCAAGTTTTCGCAAAGATAACTCAGGCATGGGGACAGCCAGACATAGTTCTCTTTGCTACCCACAGAAATTACCAATTGAAAAAATTTTGTTCAAGGACCTATCATCCACAGGCCTGGAAAGTGGACACATTTTCTTTCAATTGGACAACGTTGACAGTCTATGCCTTTCCGCCTCTTCCTCTGCTGCCCAAAGTTCTATTAAAAGCCAGAGTAGAGAGGCCGAAAATTATTCTGATTGCTCCAGATTGGCCAAGACAACACTGGTATCCGCTCCTGAAGAGCCTGACACATTCCCCACCATGGATCCTACCTCTAGTGCCTCTTCTGTTGTCCCAGCACAACTTCAAAATGCTTCACAGCCAGCTCAAAACCCTAAATCTAGCTGCATGGAGAATCCCTTGATTTCCCAACAGACTTTCCTCTCCAAGGAGGTGCAGGATGTCATCTTGGAGGCCAGAAGACCTTCTACTAGGAAAGCCTACTCCGCCAAATGGAAACGATTTTGTGCCTGGAATCAGGAAAAGCACCAGAATCCTTGGGTAATAAATTTACCTCAACCTAGCTGAGATGTTAAACAATGGACTTTCCTTCTCCTCCATCAAAATCCACGCTTCAGTCATTTCTGCACAATACAACACAGATCCTCCTTTATTCTCTCATCCTCTCTTAAGACCATTCCTCAGAGGGGCAAAGAATATCAAACCCCCAAGGAAACCACCAGTCCCTGCTTGGGACCTCAACTTCATATTGGAAAAGCTGACCCTTCCTCCCTTCGAGCCAGCTGCTTCAACAGAACTACAATACTTGTCATGGAAAACAGCCTTCCTTCTGGCTATCACCTCAGCACGCAGGGTTTCGGAACTACAAGCCCTCATGGCTGTGCAACCTTTCATCATTTTCCATCAGGACAGAGTTTGCTTACGAACCAACCCTACCTTTATGCCAAAGGTAGTATCCAGTGTAGCCTTGAATCAGACCATCCACTTACCTACTTTTACCCTAACCCACAAAACAAAGGGGAAAGACTACTGCATTCCTTGGACATTCACAGACAACTACGTTATTATTTGGACAGGACAAAGCCATTCAGGAAATCCGAGCAACTCTTTGTGCCCTATGCTACAGGTGCTCAAGGAAAGGCTATCTCCAAACAGACAATCTCAAAATGGATAGCCCACTGCATATGCTTTTGTTACTCATTTCATGGAAAAGCTGTGCCTTCAAGCATCAGATCCAACTCCACAAGGGCCACAGCTACCTCTGCAGCTTTCCTTAGGGGGGTTCCTACCAAGGACATTTTGGAAGCAGCCACTTGGAGTTCAGTGCACACCTTCTCCAAACACTATCACCTTCCACTTTACTCTAAATCTAGAGCGGAATTTGCCACAGCTGTCTTGCAGGGCATCCTTGCTCCTCCTAGTTCCACTTAGTGCCTGCCACCCCTACTTAGCTTTGGGATTCTTCCCATCTGTAATGACTGCAGCTGTATGCACGATGAACATAGTACAGTTTTGTACCTACCATAAATGTAGATGTTCGAGTGCTCATACAGCTGCAGTCCAGGTTCCCCCCCTCCATCCCCTCTTAGGACAGGCCTTATGACAAACACCTTCTCATACAACCTATTTGGGGTATTCTTTTATGGTGTATTTGCTTGCAACTACTGTTTTTTGATTATTCTATATTGCATGATTACATAAGTTTATGTTTTGCCTTCCTTCTGGGGGCACCTGACATCTGGGGCAAGAAAAACTGAAGAAGATGGCGTCTGCTGCCTCTTTATACCCCTGCCGCACTGATGTCAGGGAAGAAGCGACTACAACCGGCGCCGGACCTAGACTTTGGAATTCGGCCGACCGAGGACCCACCTGACGGCAGCATAACCCATCTGTAATGTCTGCAGCTGTATGAGCACTCGAACATCTACATTTATGGTAGGTACAAAACTGTACTTTCCCCTATCCAGGTTTCACATGAGGATTCTACAGCGGATGCTGGCCTCACAATGATCAATACTTCAGTCTCCGTTATCTGCTCAGATAGAATCCCCAATCAATTCAGGCAGGATTTGAAATAGTGGATTCATTCAGATTTAGTTATACAAGGCTGTTTTTGTCCCCTCTCAGCCCAAGGCCATAATGACCACTAGTCCTTCCCAGCTGGAGTGGAGGGGGGCCATTACCTGGGAAACACAGTCCAAGGCACATGGTCCCCGGAAGAGGCCAATTTGCATATAAATGTCCTAGAGTTGAGAGCAGTGCTTTTGGCATTGCAAGCTTTTCAGAATGCTCTACCATTAGGAATGATTACAGTACAGACAGACATGTCAGTGGTTTGGTACATCAACAAGCAAGGGGAAGCAGATCTTACCCTCTGTGTTGAGAAGTGCTCAGAGTGTGGCAATGGGCGATATCTTCCAACTGCTTTCTTATTGCAACGCACATCCCGGGAAAGTCCACTGTGTTGGCATTCAAGCTGAGCAGGTGTATTCTACAACCCCATGAGTGGTCTCTGAATGTCAAGGTAGTGGAATTGATTTTCTGCAAATGGAGCTAGCCATGCCGTGACCTCTTTGCATTTCCTCTAAACAAGTACAGCAGCTGCTTTGCCCTAATACCCCCACAGCGGGCATCACCAGTGGATGCTCTTCTTCACAATTGCCCCCCTTGCTTTATGCATATCTTCCAATCCATCTAATTCCAAAATTCCTGAAGAAAGCTGCCATGTTGAAGATCAGTCATCTTCATTGCTCCCTTTTGGCCTTGACAGATTTGGTTCCCCTTCCTCTGGCCTCATCTGGTTCATCAGTATCAGATTCTGGACCAAAACCAGATCTTCTGTCTTATCAGACAAGCATGATATAACTGAACCTTCCAAATCTCAAGCTGACAGCTTGGTTTCTCCAGTTCCAGTAATTGCCAGACAATCTATGCTCTCTTTACCTGTCCATCGGCTATTATCATCTTCCCATAAGCCGTCTACAAGGAAGCTGTATGCTCGTAAATAGGAAAGCTTTGTACACTGGGCAATTCAAAATCATGTGGAACCTTCTGCCTCAATAAATAGTCCTAGAATTCTTAGTGCTACTGTTTAATCAACGAGCCAGTTTTCAACAGTGAAAGTCCAGCTAGCACCAATTTCTAATTTCCATATATGGTTTTATGTTTTTCAGTAACCTCTCATAAACTTTGTAAAACTTTTTTACGGTGTACACTGTTAAGACCTCCTATCCAAGATCTGCTACACCATGGGCTCTGACTTTGGTACTGCAATCCCTGACCCTTCTACCGTTCAAACCTGCACATGATTGCGACCTTAAATTTTCTTTCTTGGAAGACCTTGTTTTTGGTAGCCATTACTTCTACCAGATGAATTTCTGAAATCCAGGCCTCATTTGTGAAGCCTTCATATCTTGTGTTTCATAAAAACCAAAGAAGAAAAAAAAAGAAAAAAAACAGCAAGGTTGACGGAAAGTACAAATCCACTTTACGATGTTGTTGTGTCCTTAACGCACCTTTTATTTAATAAACAGGAAACGTTTTCGCTGCAAACCCAGTTGTAGCTTCCTCAGAGTATGTTAAAACAGTGTAAAATTGATTTTTAAAAACAAAAAAGAGCGCCAAAACGTGAAGCGCTTAGGTTTTCTAAAAGGTATAGTACATATAAAAATGTGTAGTACAGATAGATTGAAAGGACAATGTGTACTCCCATTTAAAACAGAGGGTGTAAAATTCCATCCTTAAAATCAAAGATATTGTAACAATAAACAAGTGTAAACATTATGCTGACATTACATCCATTAGTTAAAACATTTAAAGTATTTTGAAATAGTAATTTCCTATCCTATCAAGTTCCGTACTACGGAACGGAAAAAATTAATTCCGCTTGTCAAACGGGGTTAAGAATGCTCATCAAGTTATGTTTATACCAAGGTATTGAATCTGCAAGAGTGGGCTAAAAAGAAAAAATAGATTGTTTAGCCCAAGATGTATGAATATGGAATTAGAAGTCAATAATCAGTTCAAAAGTTTCAAACTTTAATGGAATTGATTTCTAATTTAGACAAAAGAACTCTTATGTAAGCAGTTAGGAATATGCTCATGTTGTTAAAAGTGTATCATTGTTAAAGACCAAGTGGTCAAAAAGTGTGTTTCTTAGGGAAAGACAATGTGGGAAAAAACTCGCCCATGTGGGCAGAATCTTGTTCATCCAAGGTATATCGGAAAGTGTGCTGCTACAGAAAGATAGTACATTGATAACGGAATAAGTCCAAAAATTGTACTAGGCGGTGAATATACAAAAAATAATGACACCTAATGTGTCTTCCTCCCAACCCTGAGTGTGAGATACATAATGGACTGAACAGAATAATATGACCTAACTAGTGAAAATATTGCTAGTTAATTCTTCTAGATGTACAATATGTCTGTGAATATGCTGTAGAAAGAAAAACAGAATATTTATATGTGTACTTGGGTGTGTCTAACCCTAACCACAATGATGATACAGGTCGAAGAAAAAGGAAGGGGTTCTATCCGAGCCCTGAGATAATAAATGAACAGGAAGTTCATGGTAGTATTAAAACTATCTTAAATAGCTCTTGAGTTTAAGTAAACAAGAAATATTACAGTTCTCGTTTAAACCTGGTAGTTGGAATGCATTTAGTTTTAATTGCCATTCCAATTCTTTGGTTTCCAACAAGATGGATACCGGGCCACCTCTAATATTATGGGGAACATGGTCCATTGCAAAGAACACAAAGCTATGTTCTTTGTTTTGTAAAATATGCTTAGAGAGTGCATTATCCTCCTTACCCTTTTTAATGGCATACATGTGCTGGTAAATTCTCTCTTTGAATTTACGCTCTGTTTTGCCGATGTAGTAGGCTGAGCAACAAGTACAAGTTGCCAAGTAAACAATGCATTTTGTATTACAATTAACTTTGTGTTGACTAGTGAACTTTCTACCATTCAGTTGGATTGTGTTCCCTGTCCTAAGACATCTACACCAGTTGCAGTTTCCACAGGCAAAAGTGCCTTTCTGACGAGAAAAGAAGTCAGGTTGTTTTTTAGCTTCCAATATACTTTTTAAATTCTTGCCTCTCCTGTATACAATAAGGGGCTTTTCACCCAACTTTTCAAGGAGTAGGCTGTTACTAGTGATAAAGTGCCAGTTCTTAAACAACATGGAACTAATGTATTTTGAGTCCATGTTGAAAGTTGTTATAAAACTGGAAGAGTAAGAATTTTGTTTGTTAGTTGTGTCTATTGTTAATACTGTAGTGGATGCCAAGTCCAATGTGCCCGAAGAATCCATGTCTACAGGCTCCCTATTACATCGAATGTTAGTGCCAGAAAGTAAAGGTTTGTAAAAACCGTTAAGTCTCTTGTTGGTGACCTCTATTGTAAGCTCGTCAATCAATGGGCCTGGATAGTCACGGCTAGAAAACATGTCGTGAAGAAGTGCGCACTCCCTGTTGTAATGAAGGTCAGTGCTGCACATTCTAGCTGCTCGAATCAACTGACCCTTGACTATCGATCTTTTTTGTTTGAAAGGATGTTGACTTGAGAAGTGTAAAAGTGAATTACAGTAGGTAGGTTTTCTATGAATGGTAGATGATAGTGTACCTGTGATGGAGTGTTTTTCAAGTTTAACGTCCAAGTAATCAATAGAGTCAGTGGAAAAGTGGTAGGTGAATTTAAAAAATGTCGTGGTGTTGTTCATGTAGTTGATAGTGGATGTAGCTTCCTGTTCGGAGCCTCTAAAAAGGATGAAGATGTCATCCAGGTATCTTGTATAATACATGATGGAATGTGCTAGTTGAGGGTTGTTCAAGATGAACTTCTTTTCCCAGAAAGCTACTACCATGTTGGCAACTGTAGTACCACAGGGTGAGCCCATTGCTATACCCTGGGTTTGTAGAAAGTAATTGTTTTCAAAAATGAAAAAATTAGATGTTAATATAATGTCAATTAGTTCAGTAACTGTGTCAATTTCAGTTTGTTGAGCCCCCAACTCCTTAAGTAAGATACCAATCCATTCTGAGGCCTCCTGGTGTGGGATGGAAGTGTACAAATCCACTATGTCTATTGTTAGAAAATTGAAATCAGACGTTAAGTGTAGTTGGTTAATATTTGAAAGAAATGTCCATGAATCCTTGCAAATACAAGGAATTAATTTTAAGTATTTTGCAAGGATATTGTCAACTAAACGGGCACTGGGATGAGTCATAGAGGACCTGCCATCTATGAGTGCTCTAATCGGGGGGTCATGCAAATTTTTGTGAATTTTCGGAATTCCGAAAATAATGGGTGTTTTTGGTGTGATGATGTCTATATAGTGATAGACTTCATTGTTAATTTTCCCCGCCAAAAAGAGATCCCTGAAATAACCTCTGTTTCTTGCAAATATTGTGTTTAATTCATTAAGAGAAGAGAGTCTATAAGCTGGACTATCTAAGATGGACTTCATTCTTTCTGAATAATCACTGTTTTCAAGAATTACAAGCCCTCCACCTTTGTCAGGTTTAAGGACCCTTACTGGAATATCACAAAGTTCTCTTAGAAGGGTATGCTGCTGTTTGGTAATATTAAACTTTTGCTTGTTTATTAGAAATTTCTGCTGTGTTTCGAAGTGTCTGAGATCGACCTCACAAGCCCTCTCAAACAGAAGCAATCCAGGATGTAAGGGAGGGTTATACACACTCGAAAGTTTCAGGTTGTGAAGTTCATGTTGCATTGGAACAGAGAACATTAAACCTAAATTCAATTTCCTGGTGAAATGTTTCAAGTCAATGATAGTTTCAGTAAGATTAAAATGGCAACTTGGAACAAAAGTATTGCCAAGAGAAAGTAAGTCAATGAGTTCTTGTTCGATTGAGAACTTGGAGAAATTATAAATCTGAAAGTCGCCTTTAGTGTTAGTTAGGATTGATGGTAAAACAGGAGGTAATGCTTCAGTACTGTCGTTCAGTTGTATAGGTGTTAGTTGTTCCAATTCTTCCTCTGTGCTTTGTGGCGGGTGTTGTATCCGTTGCCTAAAAAAGCTGTGTTGTCATAGTTTTGGTTTTGTAAGTTAGAGGTGGAACCGTTATCATGTAGTCTATTGTTACTAAACTTGTTAGAGTTAAACGTGTTGGCCCGAATTCTATTGCTCCTTCTAGGACCTGTGTTCGATGCTGTAGAATCTTGTGTCAAAGACATTTCCTGGTTTGGATCAAAAACGGCATCAGAACTGTTGTTATCTGGAAGTTGTAGTGCACCATTATTACCTTGACGTCCTCGAAGGGAAAACAGTTTCTCGTAAGCTTTATTGTGCTGGTATGCAAAATTATCTCTGTGAAGTTTTTTTATTTTGTTACCTTTTAGTTTAGTGAGGAGGGCATCTATGCTGTTAAAGATGCGTCGCGTAATCATATTTAAAATTGTTAAAGTCTAAATCATTTTTAATTGAATTATCTAGTTCATTCAATTCTGTAGTTAACAAAGATATATGATTAGAATAATGCTTTATGATTAAATCTATAAGTTGAAGCCCTTGTTGGTCGAAGAGCATTTTTAAATCATTCAGGAAACAGTCATCATTAATTAATCCAGTAGGTGCAAACGTACTCCGTAAACCCTTAGGAACAATTTTGTCACTAACACATTGTTTAAAGTAACAAACTTCTAGTTGTAATTTACGGAGTTTTAACAGTTTGTTGTCAAATACTTGTAGTTTGCTCACCATGGAATCCGGTGCAGGGAGGTGTGGTATTTGTTGTGCCGGTAGTTCCTGAACTCCTTGTTGTGCGAATGTAAAAGAGTTAAGATCAGAAATCCAGTCCTGGAGTGAAGGAGCATAAGCACCATATTGTTGTCATTGTTCACTGAGTTAGTTATGCCTATACTGCTCGATGCTATTTGCGGTGAAAGTACGTTGTCTCCCTCAGCCGATCGGTTAGAGCGTTGAGCTGCTGTAATGAGTGTAGAACTGTTAGTGGATGAAAGACTGTTCTGAGATGGAATACTATTCTTATTACCTTGCTCAATTTTGTGATCCAAGTGGTCCAAGCGAACATTGAGCATATCTAATCTTTTTGTTAAAACCGCCAGAATGCTTGCCATGTCCTTGTTTGACTCGTCTTGTTCCGTATGTAGTCCGGAAATGTTTGGACTAGCTGGACTATCCGAAAACCTTGTAGCCATATCACAAACACTGTAGACAAACTCTTGCAAACACAAAAACCAAAGAAGAAAAAAACAGCAAGGTTGACGGAAAGTACAAATCCACTTTACGATGTTGTTGTGTCCTTAACGCACCTTTTATTTAATAAACAAGAAACGTTTTCGCTGCAAACCCAGTTGTAGCTTCCTCAGAGTATGTTAAAACAGTGTAAAATTGATTTTTAAAAACAAAAAAGAGCGCCAAAACATGAAGCGCTTACGTTTTTATTACTACTTCAAAATACTTTTAATGTTTTATCTAATGGATGTAATGTCAGCATAATGTTGACACTTGTTTATTGTTACAATATCTTTGATTTTAAGGATGGAATTTTACACCCTCTGTTTTAAATGGGAGTATACATTGTCCTTTCAATCTATCTGTACTATACATTTTTATATGTACTATACCTTTTAGAAAACGTAAGCGCTTCATGTTTTGGCGCTCTTTTTTGTTTTTAAAAATCAATTTTACACTGTTTTAACATACTCTGAGGAAGCTACAACTGGGTTTGCAGCGAAAACGTTTCTTGTTTATTAAATAAAAGGTGCGTTAAGGACACAACAACATCGTAAAGTGGATTTGTACTTTCCGTCAACCTTGCTGTTTTTTTCTTCTTTGGTTTTTGTGTTTGCAAGAGTTTGTCTACAGTGTTTGTGATATGGCTACAAGGTTTTCGGATAGTCCAGCTAGTCCAAACATTTCCGGACTACATACGGAACAAGACGAGTCAAACAAGGACATGGCAAGCATTCTGGCGGTTTTAACAAAAAGATTAGATATGCTCAATGTTCGTTTGGACCACTTGGATCACAAAATTGAGCAAGGTAATAAGAATAGTATTCCATCTCAGAACAGTCTTTCATCCACTAACAGTTCTACACTCATTACAGCAGCTCAACGCTCTAACCGATCGCCGGCTGAGGGAGACAACGTACTTTCACCGCAAATAGCATCGAGCAGTAGAGGCATAACTAACTCAGTGAACAATGACAACAATATGGTGCTTATCGGCGTTCCTTCACTCCAGGACTGGATTTCTGATCTTAACTCTTTTACATTCGCACAACAAGGAGTTCAGGAACTACCGGCACAACAAATACCACACCTCCCTGCACCGGATTCCATGGTGAGCAAACTACAAGTATATGACAACAAACTGTTAAAACTCCGTAAATTACAACTAGAAGTTTGTTACTTTAAACAATGTGTTAGTGACAAAATTGTTCCTAAGGGTTTACGGAGTACGTTTGCACCTACTGGATTAATTAATGATGACTGTTTCCTGAATGATTTAAAAATGCTCTTCGACCAACAAGGGCTTCAACTTATAGATTTAATCATAAAGCATTATTCTAATCATATATCTTTGTTAACTACAGAATTGAATGAACTAGATAATTCAATTAAAAATGATTTAGACTTTAACAATTTTAAATATGATTACGCACGCATCTTTAACAGCATAGATGCCCTCCTCACTAAACTAAAAGGTAACAAAATAAAAAAACTTCACAGAGATAATTTTGCATACCAGCACAATAAAGCTTACGAGAAACTGTTTTCCCTTCGAGGACGTCAAGGTAATAATGGTGCACTACAACTTCCAGATAACAACAGTTCTGATGCCGTTTTTGATCCAAACCAGGAAATGTCTTTGACACAAGATTCTACAGCATCGAACACAGGTCCTAGAAGGAGCAATAGAATTCGGGCCAACACGTTTAACTCTAACAAGTTTAGTAACAATAGACTACATGATAACGGTTCCACCTCTAACTTACAAAACCAAAACTATGACAACACAGCTTTTTTAGGCAACAGATACAACACCCGCCACAAAGCACAGAGGAAGAATTGGAACAACTAATACCTATACAACTGAATGACAGTACTGAAGCATTACCTCCTGTTTTACCATCGATCCTAACTAACACTAAAGGTGACTTTCAGATTTATAATTTCTCCAAGTTCTCAATCGAACAAGAACTCATTGACTTACTTTCTCTTGGCAATACTTTTGTTCCAAGTTGCCATTTTAATCTTACTGAAACTATCATTGACTTGAAACATTTCACCAGGAAATTGAATTTAGGTTTAATGTTCTCTGTTCCAATGCAACATGAACTTCACAACCTGAAACTTTCGAGTGTGTATAACCCTCCCTTACATCCTGGATTGCTTCTGTTTGAGAGGGCTTGTGAGGTCGATCTCAGACACTTCGAAACACAGCAGAAATTTCTAATAAACAAGCAAAAGTTTAATATTACCAAACAGCAGCATACCCTTCTAAGAGAACTTTGTGATATTCCAGTAAGGGTCCTTAAACCTGACAAAGGTGGAGGGCTTGTAATTCTTGAAAACAGTGATTATTCAGAAAGAATGAAGTCCATTTTAGATAGTCCAGCTTATAGACTCTCTTCTCTTAATGAATTAAACACAATATTTGCAAGAAACAGAGGTTATTTCAGGGATCTCTTTTTGGCGGGGAAAATTAACAATGAAGTCTATCACTATATAGACATCATTACACCAAAAACACCCATTATTTTCGGAATTCCGAAAATTCACAAAAATTTGCATGACCCCCCAATTAGAGCACTCATAGATGGCAGGTCCTCTATGACTCATCCCAGTGCCCGTTTAGTTGACAATATCCTTGCAAAATACTTAAAATTAATCCCTTGTATTTGCAAGGACTCATGGACATTTCTTTCAAATATTAACCAACTACACTTAACGTCTGATTTCAATTTTCTAACAATAGATATAGTGGATTTGTACACTTCCATCCCACACCAGGAGGCCTCAGAATGGATTGGTATCTTACTTAAGGAGTTGGGGGCTCAACAAACTGAAATTGACACAGTTACTGAACTAATTGACATTATATTAACATCTAATTTTTTCATTTTTGAAAACAATTACTTTCTACAAACCCAGGGTATAGCAATGGGCTCACCCTGTGGTACTACAGTTGCCAACATGGTAGTAGCTTTCTGGGAAAAGAAGTTCATCTTGAACAACCCTCAACTAGCACATTCCATCATGTATTATACAAGATACCTGGATGACATCTTCATCCTTTTTAGAGGCTCCGAACAGGAAGCTATATCCACAATCAACTACATGAACAACACCACGACATTTTTCAAATTCACCTACCACTTTTCCACTGACTCT
This sequence comes from Protopterus annectens, assembly GCF_019279795.1. Lineage (NCBI taxonomy): Eukaryota > Metazoa > Chordata > Ceratodontiformes > Protopteridae > Protopterus > Protopterus annectens. Next base: position 407,156,827 of record NC_056734.1, on the reverse strand, counting down.
ATTGATTACTTGGATGTTAAACTTGAAAAACACTCCATCACAGGTACACTATCATCTACCATTCATAGAAAACCTACCTACTGTAATTCACTTTTACACTTCTCAAGTCAACATCCTTTCAAACAAAAAAGATCGATAGTCAAGGGCCAGTTGATTCGAGCAGCTAGAATGTGCAGCACTGACCTTCATTACAACAGGGAGTGCGCACTTCTTCACGACATGTTTTCTAGCCGTGACTATCCAGGCCCATTGATTGACGAGCTTACAATAGAGGTCACCAACAAGAGACTTAACGGTTTTTATAAACCTTTACTTTCTGGCATTAATATTCGATGTAATAGGGAGCCTGTAGACATGGATTCTTCGGGCACATTGGACTTGGCATCCACTACAGTATTAACAATAGACACAACTAACAAACAAAATTCTTACTCTTCCAGTTTTATAACAACTTTCAACATGGACTCAAAATACATTAGTTCCATGTTGTTTAAGAACTGGCACTTTATCACTAGTAACAGCCTACTCCTTGAAAAGTTGGGTGAAAAGCCCCTTATTGTATACAGGAGAGGCAAGAATTTAAAAAGTATATTGGAAGCTAAAAAACAACCTGACTTCTTTTCTCGTCAGAAAGGCACTTTTGCCTGTGGAAACTGCAACTGGTGTAGATGTCTTAGGACAGGGAACACAATCCAACTGAATGGTAGAAAGTTCACTAGTCAACACAAAGTTAATTGTAATACAAAATGCATTGTTTACTTGGCAACTTGTACTTGTTGCTCAGCCTACTACATCGGCAAAACAGAGCGTAAATTCAAAGAGAGAATTTACCAGCACATGTATGCCATTAAAAAGGGTAAGGAGGATAATGCACTCTCTAAGCATATTTTACAAAACAAAGAACATAGCTTTGTGTTCTTTGCAATGGACCATGTTCCCCATAATATTAGAGGTGGCCCGGTATCCATCTTGTTGGAAACCAAAGAATTGGAATGGCAATTAAAACTAAATGCATTCCAACTACCAGGTTTAAACGAGAACTGTAATATTTCTTGTTTACTTAAACTCAAGAGCTATTTAAGATAGTTTTAATACTACCATGAACTTCCTGTTCATTTATTATCTCAGGGCTCGGATAGAACCCCTTCCTTTTTCTTCGACCTGCATCATCATTGTGGTTAGGTTTAGACACACCCAAGTACACATATAAATATTCTGTCTTTCTTTCTACAGCATATTCACAGACATATTGTACATCTAGAAGCATTAACTAGCAATATTCTCACTAGTTAGGTCATATTGTTCTGTTTAGTCCATATGTATTTCACACTCAGGGTTGGGAGGAAGAGACATTAGGTGTCATTATTTTTTGTATATTCACCGCCTAGTACAATTTTTGGACTATTCCGTTATCAATGTACTATCTTTCTGCAGTAGCACACTTTCCTATATACCTTGGATGAACAAGATTCTGCCCATAAGGGCGAGTTTTTTTTCCCACATTGTCTTTCCCTAACAAACACACTTTTTGACCACTTGGTCTTTAACAATGATACACTTTTAACAACATGAGCATATTCCTAACTGCTTACATAAGAGTTCTTTTGTCTAAATTAGAAATCAATTCCATTAAAGTTTGAAACTTTTGAACTGATTATTGACTTCTAATTCCATATTCATACATCTTGGGCTAAACAATCTATTTTTTCTTTTTAGCCCACTCCTGCAGACTCAATACCTTGGTATAAACATAACTTGATGAGCATTCTTAACCCCGTTTGACAAGCGGAATTAATTTTTTCCGTTCCGTAGTACGGAACTTGATAGGATAGGAAATTACTACTTCAAAATACTTTTAATGTTTTATCTAATGGATGTAATGTCAGCATAATGTTGACACTTGTTTATTGTTACAATATCTTTGATTTTAAGGATGGAATTTTACACCCTCTGTTTTAAATGGGAGTATACATTGTCCTTTCAATCTATCTGTACTATACATTTTTATATGTACTATACCTTTTAGAAAACGTAAGCGCTTCATGTTTTGGCGCTCTTTTTTGTTTTTAAAAATCAATTTTACACTGTTTTAACATACTCTGAGGAAGCTACAACTGGGTTTGCAGCGAAAACGTTTCTTGTTTATTAAATAAAAGGTGCGTTAAGGACACAACAACATCATAAAGTGGATTTGTACTTTCCGTCAACCTTGCTGTTTTTTTCTTCTTTGGTTTTTGTGTTTGCAAGAGTTTGTCTATTGTGTTTCATAAAGATAGAGTGACGCTGTGAACTAATGCATCCCTTTTACCCAAAGTTGTTTGAGTCTAACGTTAACCAAGCCATTAAACTACCAGTTTTCTTCCCAAATTATTCAAAGACGAATATTTGTTAAATTAACTTGACGTTCACAGCTGCATTTTTATTTAGAGAGAACAAAACACTTCAGAACTTTGGATCAATTATTTGTGTCATTTGCTTATCTTAAATTAGGTAAACCTGTATCTAAGGTCACTCAAGCCAAATGGCTTATTGATTGCATTTTCTTTATTTACTACAAAGTGAATTTGCCTTTACCAAAGCTAGTACTGGCCCATTCAACAAGCTTCCTCCGTTTTTCACTCCAGAGCTCCTATGGATGATATATGTGGAGCAGTGACTCGGGCTTCTTCCTGCACCTTTTATCAATCATTATAAAGTAGATTTGATTTCTAGGGGTAGAGCATCATTTGGCTCAGTGGTACTTACAAATATCCTTCCAAGAATCCAGCCTGGGATTTAGGTAGCTGGGGAGTGCCCCATCAGTGAAGACAGGATGAAAATTAACATCCGATAAAGAAGTTCTACACTTACCATAACGTTCCATCTGTGTTGTCCATTTTCCCTGTCCATTTTCACTTGTCCTCAACTTCTCACCCACCAACCCCCAAACTTTAATAATCCTAGAAGAGCGGGTGGATATGACCGTTTCATATCTACTCCAGGCATCATAGAGCTTCAGATAAAGCTTTGTTTCTCTTCTCAGATTCTTAGAGATATATAATCTTTTATATCTATATTTAGATTGTCTTTCCATAATAAACTTGCAAACAAGATGTGAGGTAATGAGGGTTGGTGCATTATGGTTAAGGAAGAAGCTTGAGAGTTCAGGATTGCTTTGAGCTTGTGTAGCGGCTGAATCGGATCCAACATCTCTGATTCGAACTGATCAGTGATGATAGATGAGAATGGACAGCAGAGATGACACATAGTGGTAAGTATTTAACTTCTTTTTTTGGCCCCAGCACAGCACCCCTGCTGCTCTGCTACATTTTAGAAACAATGGTCTTGTGTCCAGTGTCCACCATGTTCTTAGACTTGTCAAGGGCATTTGATACTGTCTCACACCAGCAACTGCTTGCTCTACTCTCCTCAATAGGACTTTCACAATATGCTCTGTTATGGTTTCTTAGTTACCTATCTGGAAGGCAACAAGCCATTAAATTTCAGCAAACCTACTCATCCTTTCAACCAGTTACTACAGAGGTCCATCAGGGCTCTATCCTGAGTCCTCCTCTATTTAATATATTTATTAAAGACACCCTCCACACCTCCAACCACCATGCTAATTTAGTTCAGTATGCTGATGACTCATCATTAATATGTGCAGCCTCAACAATAAATAAGTTCCAAGACATTACTCAAAAAGCTTTCTAATCTTTAGAAACTTGCAGTATTATGCATGTTCATTTTCTCATCGCTATCTTTTAAACAGTTGTGAATACCTGTATATTTAACCTGATCACCCAATATTCATGTTGTTCTTCACCTCTAATGTTAGACCTGTAAGTTTTAACTTGATGAAATGCTTATACTTCAGCTACACAGTGTATACATATCTTTCGTGCATATGCATGTCATCTAACTTTCTAGCTAATGATTCTACAGTTTCTTTACTTTCGAGGATCCATGACTTTTTTTCAAACCTTCTAGCCAACCCCAAGAATGTTAAGTCGATGCTTTTTTACCTCAAAAAGTTGCCAAAATCAAAAACAATTTTTTTGCCATAAAGTCTGCAAATACAGTCATTGAAACTGTAACTCACAGTAAACTTCTAGGCATTATAATAGATGACAGTCTCAAATATGACCAGTGTATACTGCACAGCATAAAATCTACACACCATAAACTAAGCTCCCTTTATAGGATTAATGGATTCCTTACAGATACTGTAAGAAAAACTGTAGCCACCACCTTCTTATTGCTGATTGTTATACACCACTCCTACTCTGAGTATTGGAGCTTGCCTCCTGCTACAATAAAGTGTCTAAATTTGCCACCAATCTCCTTCATAGGACACACTTTTGTTAGAGCTTAAATCAATTAAACTGACTTGAACTACACAGTTACAAAACATATTCACAACTAACTACAGTACACAAACTCATTCATCATCCAGAAAAATGCCTTGCACTACATAACTTATTACTAATCTACTGTCCAGCAAGGGACCTCTGCTCTAGTAAAAAATTCTTATTGCTTACAGATAAGTTGAATAATGTTGCAGGGGGCTTGCTCTGCTTCCAGTGCATTGCTGTACTCTGGAATAGTATCCCCACACAAGTAAAACTCTCCAACAAAGTCCGTAGTTTTAAACCACTGCTTAAACAACATCTTAACCAATCCTGGTCCTGCACATGCTCATCTCGAGGTTGAGACTTTGTGTTCACCATACGATACTCTTCAAATACTCTCCTTTAACAGAATACACTCAACCTCTTACTGAAATGATAAAATAATTTTTATGCATAACTGCTGCCTGTGCAATCCACTAAGTTGCACTTGGGCTTTCTCTTCTGCCTCTGTAAAACCTGTTTGTTTATAAATCCAAATAAAAATGTAACTACTGTGCGTTTAACTGGAACTTAGTATAATGCAACGTAAGCAAGTGGAGCTTTTCTCCTCGTGCCCCGAGCCTCCAATAAAAATGGGTATTAGCCAGCTAGACTTTCCCGGTAAACAAATAACAATTGTATTGCCCATTTTCAGCAGAGGCATGGGGAGATTAGCTCCATTAAAATGAAACAATACTGAAAAAAGTAATGGATCCACGAAAGTAAAGAAACTGTAGAATCATTAGCTAAAAAGTTAGATGAGATGCATATGCACAAAAGATATGTATGCCTTGTGTAGCTGAAATGTAAGCATTTCATCAAGTTAAAACTTACAGGTCTAGAATTAAAGAACAACATGGATATTGGGTGATCAGGTTAAATATATAGGTATTGACAATGGTTTAAAAGATAGCAATGAAAAAATGAACATGCATAATATTTTGTATTCATAACACAAGAACAACAATATGCATAACAATATGCTATGAATGCTAAACATATTCTAGTGAATACAAAGAACAAGACCTCAGCAAGGAGTATAGAAATGTGACATATTGTGTGAAAATATATCTCTGTAGAGGAGAATAATATAATGAAAGGGTGTGAGTATAAGAGGAAGCAAGTATCTAAAAGGTAGTAGGTTGAAACAGTTTAGTGAGAGCAGATGTGGAAGGAAAGAGCATGTGATTGGGTGTATGTGAAGAAAAAACAAAATGAAAACTCCAGCAAAGCTAGAACTTCCACTGGGTGACCTCCCAAACCTCTTGTATCAGAGGCACATGGGTTATATGCTAATGGTCCTTATGAACATCAGGTGTTTCAGCTAATTGGCGATTTCTGAATGCCCATGACTTGTTTCGTCATTTTAATGGACAATTTCAGGCAATAAAGGCAAACCCCACTAGCTGTGGATATGCATATTTCTGCCTTATGACCTCATCAGCACTGAGGAAGTCATGGGCATTCAGAATCGCCAATTAGCTGAAACACCTGATGTTCATAAGGACCATTTGCATATATCCCATGTGCCTCTGATACAAGAGATTTGGGAGGTCACTCAGTGGAAGTTCTAGCTTTGCTGGAATTTTCATTTTGTTTTTACTGATTGTTTTTTCAGTGACCTTCTCACTCTTTGTTTTAGTTTGTTGTTTGGGATATTTTTGCAGTTACCCTAATGATAATGGACATCAGCTGGGTGTAACAGCCCTGTGTTTCTAATTCTTAGTCAAACATTCTGCTTGTGCTGTGCTGATGAGGTCATAACAAGGCGGAAATATGCATATCCACAGCTAGTGAGGTTTGGCTTTATTGGCCTGAAATTGTCCATTAAAACAACGAAACAAGTCATGGACTTTCAGAATCACCAATTAGCTGAAATACCTGATGTTCATAAGGGCCATTTGCGTATATCCCATGTGCCTCTGATACAAGAGGTTTGGGAGGTTACTCAGTGGAAGTTCTAGCTTTGGTGGAGTTTTCATTTTGTTTTTACTGATTGGTTGTTCAGTGATGACCTCACTCATTGTTTTAGTTAGTGTATGTGAAGAAGGCAAATATTTGTGATGGTTTACTATTGCAGATGGAGATTAGCTAAAATGGAGTCAACACAAGCCTTTGTATCATGGAGAGACACTGGAGATGAGGAGAGGTAATGAGAAATCAAGACGTGGGTGAGAAGCAAAGTTGGGTTTTAGCCAGGAGTAGTAGAGGAGCAAAAGTGTGAGTTATAAAGTGTCTCTTAGTGCTGGTTTAAAGGTCTGTGGGTTAATTGACCTTACGTGTATTAGAGAGTGAATTCCAAAGTCTTGGCTACACAGTTAAAGTACAGGGCATTTCTGAAAGCTTTTTGAGCTTTTCTGTTAGAAAGTAGTGTTTTTCATTAGAGCAAAGGGGTCTGTTGGGTGATAGTTAGAGAGAGTAGTGTTTGAAAGCTGATGAAGCTAACGGTTTATATATATTCGGTTCTTATGGGTTGAGTAGCTAGGTATGTCAGGTTGTGGGTTAATTCAGTCCTGTTTAGTAGTTTGAGTACAGCACAGTGGTGAGTTTGATTGGTTTTGTTAGTAGCAAATTTTGCAATTTTGTTGTTCCGTTATTCTTGTTATTCATTGTGGAAGTCTGAAGATTTGTAAGGATGGGTGCACCATACAGAAAAAAGTAATAGGTAGGTGGGAGCTATTGTTTTTGTGGAATTAGGACTTTTTATCTGTATAGCGTCCCCAGCTTTTGGTGTATTTTTAATTATGTTTTGAATGTGTAGGTCAAGTTTTAGATTGTTTTGTAGTCCTCTGTCTATTGGTGTGTGTGAGACTATTTCTATGTTGTTCAGGGAGGTGATTCTGAATTTGGTTTTATCTTGGATATGTGATTTGGGGAAGAATAGGAGTACTTTGTTTTTTGGGGGGGGTGTTAATTGATAGTTGGGCATTACTGAGCCATTTTTCTCCTTGAGCTGAAGGCATCTTGCATGATTTGTTGGAGGTGTGTGGGTTGTCAGAGGAGCGTATAACAATAGTTGTCTGTGTATGGTATTAGTGAGACGTTAAGGGAAGAAGTGTCAATGAGTAATATTGGATAGGATGGGGCCAGGAAGAGAGTCTTGAGGGAAGCCCTCTCTTGGTGGCTCTTAAGTATGGAGAGACATTTGACTGGTGATATTTTATGAATTGGAATTGTTCTGACAAGTAACTGTTAAACCATTGGAGATTGGGTTGTGATAGGTTGAGAGAGGTCATTTGTTTGCAGAAGTTTGAAATACAAAACTGGCTTTGGACAAGTCTAGTAATAGATGTATGATTCCTTAGCATATTATACCGCACTAGCCTGTTAATTGTTAATGCAGTCACAATTTTTGTGCATGTGTATGCAGCATGTATGTGTGTTCTGACCTGGTAGGATGCAGATTTGGTCCACATAAAGATGATATATAGGATCTAAGTTGCTGCATGATACCTTAGTATATATTTGCCTTTGTCCCAACAATCTAGAGTTGAGACTACACATTGCATATACGTATAACTGTTCAACTGCAGTACCACAGTACTCCAGATGCTTAAGGTGAATCCAGTTTCAGTTTACTGTGGTACTTCTGTATGCTGGAGTATAGCAGAACTAGAGCATACGGTGTAATTCTCCATGAACTCCAAAATGTGCATTTACCGAGTTGAAAAAATGTTTTAAATTAAAATGTGAGAAAGGTATGAAAGTGGAGTGAGTGAGGTTTGTTTAGGCGAGATCTTGGGAATAGAGGTGGATGCTGTGGAGAGTTTAGGAACTGGACAATAAACCAAGACTGATGCCTGTGGGTTTGTTCTGATGACTTAGTGCAACAAAATGATAGTGAAATTGATCCACATTATTTATTGTTGACAGTGCATTATTACACAGTAATTACTATTTAGTTGTATTTGCACTAATAAGCATAAAGAGGCAGAGCATCCAAACTTGCTTTTATTAACTACAACAGAAGATCATCTGTAAAAGTTCAGCAGTTCAGTACAGTAATGAAAATGGTTGAAATACTGCATTTCACTGGTTGAGGAAGGGAGCCTTCATATAACAGTAGTTTTCAGTTTGGTTCTTCAGTTACCTGAACAATAGATATTTCCAGATTAATTATGAATTTTACTTCTGGTGTTCCTCAGATGTCCATTCTCAGCAATTTTTTTATTGCTGTGTTTCCCTCCTATTAACTTCTATTACTCCCTCATCATATAAGTACTGACCCTGTCCACTGTCCTGAGTTTGGTGGAACACTTCAGTTTTATGTTTCAGAAGTGCATGTGTTGCAGTTTTTAGGTTAAACAGCATTGATGTTTGCTCTTTCAGCTAATAGAGCCAGTCAGACATACTTTGTAGAACATGTCGTGGTCACAGTGGAGCAGTAGCATGCCCAACTAGATATGTGGTGGTGTCCTTCTAAAGCTGTAACAACGGCTATGGATTTAGGCTGCTCCCAAAATACTGTTATATCACAGTCGGGAACTGTTGCAAAGATAATGTGTGCAAGTGAACCAGCAAGGCATGGCAAAAAAAAAAAAAGGGATTAGTGGACTTTTGTGGTTGGAATTGGTATTGAGTGGTATCTGTAGTTCAGTTTAGAGCTACTAGGCTGCCTGCCCTGCTTGTGCTGTTTAGGTTTCCGCTGGATGTCACTTTGTATACTGCTGCAGCAATAGCTAACTGTTCTCCAGGCTCCAGCCCAAAGTCAAGTACATCTTTGCAGTCTGCTCTTCTCTAATGGTGAGAATGTTCTGAGGTTGACCTTCGCTAACATGCCAGATGGTAAAATGTTCTTATGAAATGTAAAGGTACTGTTTCATTCAGTACATTAATCTAAATTTATTTTAGAATGTTAATGTGTGTCTGCTTTGACAGATGCCTGAAGCTGAGAAGCCTTGGTAATTCAGCTGAGATTATTGCTCAGTTTTTTGTTGACCATTGATGAGTTGCTGGTTTAGTTGGTTTCTGGTTCAAACCAAAGATTTCCTGCTTTATAAGTTAAGACAGGCTGTATAAGGTATCTGGTGCGCAAATTATCTTCACCCCTTAGGAAATAGAAAACATAAAGCTGCTGTTATTCTGCATATATCAAGGGCAAATTGTCCTCTGTGCTGGACGTTTGAGTTTCTGTTGGTTCCTTCTGGTGTTAAAAATTTGCTGTTTTGGAGTTGCCTTGGGATTATTTGTTTAATAATTGTTTTTAAACTTGCCTTATCTCTAAAGCAGGAGAAATCCTTTGGAGTATGTATAAGGTCACTGCTGTCTGTTATGTAGCTCAAAGTGATAATAAAAAGCTTGAAACATTGAGTTAAGAAATGTATCAAAAGCAGATTTGCAATGAAACTCATGTTTTTGTTCATGTAGTAAAATAAATTGGTTTGGAAAGAGACTTATTTTGTGGCATCTGGTTGACTAAATTGTTGCATAGGAAGCAATTTGCCTAAAGTTAGATGTCCTATTGAGGGGAAAAAAAACACTTTAATCTAGGACCACCCAATGGTCATGATTTAAGAACAAAGCAGTAGGAGCATCAAGAAATAGAGTAGACCATCCTACAGTCTTTTTTTTTTATAAAACAATATAGCATTCTGTGCACACTTGGCAGATACATAATGTGTATTTCAGCAAGTAGGATTCCTAGCCCTTTGAGTCAGTATTCTGGTAACATTCATGCTTTGCCATAATCTTAGTGGTTAAGAGAAAAAGCAGCAGTCTGCATTTAAAGTGGAACCTGTGTGTTGAGAGACAGCCTTACAATACTATCTGCAAATATATAGAGCTGAGTATATTTTTCTGTATTATTCTGTATTATAGAGCTAAATTGTTGCTTAGATATCTGTTGTCTTACTGTTCTGCAAATATACAGAGATCAGTATATATTTTTTTGGTTTTATAATTTGCACTCTGATTCCTCACATCTCTGTTGAAACTTTTCCCCACCCCTCACATCTCTGTTGAACCCCCCCCCCCCCGTTCTTGGTTGTAGTTTAAATTTGGTGACTTTTGCAGTGCCCGCCCCACTGTAGATTTGATCTAGGACACTCCCCCACTCCCATCTCTTTACTGCATTCTACCGAATAAACCCTTTCTGCACTTGCTTTTAGTCCTTTTTAATTTAATTACATTTTTTCAAACTGTGTGTGGACTAATATTGCTACATACTCAAGTGTGCCAGCTTGCACTGCATGTGAATTGTTTTACTACTGTTTTTGCTATTTTTCTGAAAAAAAAAAAAAAATTGTAAGCCTATTTCCTACCTTTCCTGTAATTAGTGTTCCAGATACAGATTTGCTGTATCCAGGACTATTTGTAAGCTTCTGAGCCCCCCAAGCCTTTCTGTGTTGGAGGGAAGCCTTCTACCTTATCAGTGGGAGTGGTAAGCACTAGGTAACCTGTCTACCACATAAGAAGTGGTTCTGGCCCAGAATTTGTAGTTATTGGCCGTTTGGGCGGTCTTCCATCTCTCTCAACTTTCTGATTTGAAGGCCTGCATTTGCACTTGCTTCTGTCCTGTAACTCCTGGGCCCATCTCATTTGCTCACTCAAAAAAAAAAACATTATCTGCTTTTACTGTATTTGTGTTTCTTCCTACTTTATTTTGCTTTTGCGTCATCTTAAAAGTACTCAATTGTATTTATTACTGCTTGGTGTAACTCATTCTAAGCCTTTTAGTTTAAGCACTTGGGCTTCAGACCAGTTATTTTACATTAGGAAGGTTTGTGGCCTGCACTGTGGTGGCAGGACAGGTAGCTTACATCCTTCTAAGTTGGGAACTGCTGATTGAGGGCTCAGTGTCTGTTATTCTAAAAGTGTATTCATTCTGGTTTAAGCACTTGGGCTTCAGGCCAGTTGTTTTACATTAAGAAGGTTTGTGGTCTGCACTGCAGTGGCAGAACAGGTAGCTTACATCCTTCTAAGTTGGGAACTGCTGATCGAGGGCTCAGTGCCTGTTATTCTAAAAGTGTATTAGTTCTGGTTTAAGCACTTGGGCTTCAGGCCAGTTATTTTACATTAAGAAGGTTTGTGGTCTGCACTATTGTGGGAGGAGAGCATACCTCCCAACCATACCGAATTACTCGGTATTTACCGAGTTTTGGGGTCCAAATGAAGGGGTGCCACGATTCCCGATTGGCACCCCTTCATTTCCGATATTTTGCTTCATTTTTTAAACTTTTTTAAAAAATCGCTGTCCTCCGAGCTGGCGTCATCACGGCGCGATGACGTCAGCGCCGTCAGGGCTACCAGCCAGTCGGAATTGAGCTCAAGGAGCTCGCGTCATTATTTCCGACTGGCTGCGAGCGGGAATACAGCAGCAAGAAAACCAGGCAGCAACAACAACACTATGGCAGTAATACTCACTCACTCAGTCTTAGTTGCTCATTTTATTTTTTTCCAAGCGGATGTGAGCCCTGGAGTCGCCGAGCACTGAGCAGGAATACAAGTTTTAGTTTTAGGAGGCAACGCGAGCGGGTAAACGTGAGATGGCTCAAATGGATAAAGCACTCGGCTGAAGCTTGACTGGAAAGCTTTCTTCCAGTTGAAAAATTACTGATCTGGAGTCTGGAGAGTGAAGAATAAAGCAAGGTAATTAAACCAATGTTAGATTGAATCAGTGCAACGCCAGAGAAAGGATCACAGTGCGTTTTTATCAAGAATGCAGAAGTTTGGCTGACAAAGTGAATAACTTCAATTACATCTGCGGGTTCTCTAACTGCAGTGGGAATTGAATGAATCTGAATTACAGGAATTAATTCAAGTATAATAAATAAATACAAACAAGGAAAAATAAGAGAGCTTTAGTCATTTTGGGGTAAGGGATTCCTGCACACTCTCAGCCTTAAATAAAAAAGTGCCATGGCCTTGCAGAAATGAGAAATAGGTCTACCAATATCTCCTTTGCTATGTATGCAGGATAACAAACATTCATTCACAAAACTGATGACTCCAAATCAATATATTCAGTCACTTGCAGTTTAGCAAACACAGATTCATCAAAAAGCACTTTTAGAAATGACTGCAGATTTGAAATGAAGCTTATGTGGGTTGATGGAGTATATCAGTGGAACATATATGCATATATTTCAATAGAGTATCTAATGTGCTACTGGAGATTAACGCTCTAGTACCATTAAAACTAAGAAATATCACTAAGGGCAAATAAAACAGCAGGTTTTAGACAAGGTGAGGCAGGGATCCAGTACAATCCTATCTTGGTTGTAACAGAAGTAGTAGTTCTGAAAGAATTTTAGAAGCTAGAGTACCTGTTGTGGAATAAAAACAATATTCAATGAGAATCACTATTCAGGAAAAGTCTGCAAGTGGTCTAAGGGATTCTTTCCCCAAGTCTTGTGGTGTTTGGGAGTAAAATATATGTTTTAAAGACAGTACAACTGAGGTGGGAACAAATATATTCTGGTATAAAAATACAGAAGCAGCCCTGGCAGCTCTGATAAAGAAAAATAATAATTATAAAGGAAGAACATTGGGCAGAAATTATGGAATATGATGGTACAAGGGAATGGAAAATAATGTGAAAATAACATTGACACAAAACTCATTCAAGAGGAAGAAAAACAACCAAATAAAGTGCCCTGGCTGAAGATATAACTAACCTGGTGACCAAACAGACGTGTGAAAGGGAATGAATTACAATCACTCTTTTAAATACACCTGGCTTGTAAAATATTATTTATTGAGGAGCTAGGTACAACAAGTTGCAATCAATTAATAATACCAGAAATTTGAGTTTCAGGCATCCCTTTGTTCAGAAAAATGCATGCTCATGCAAAATCTGTTGTTTAAATAACGTTTTCAGTGAAATAGAGTAATATGTAGGAACAAAACAAAAGAAACAAAGGCAAAACAGCAGTAACTTTGCAAAAGGAAGTATGTTGTTGTTAATAAAAATATAATGGCAGTAAAGTAGCCTAGGAAGCAGAACATGTGTGGATTGGAGATTTAATGGTAGGTCCAAGGTAGTAACACCATACCTATCCACAAAGGACATAACTATCTGGGTTAATAGGTCATACTGGTATAACCATTAGGGTGAAATCAGTCTAGGGGACTGTGAAAAGGAAGAGAGGTGAGAGCTACAGATCACTGTAAAAATGGGATGAATATGGGGAGGAACCTACTACTGCTGCATAGTAGTTATAATTCTGCTGTAAAACGTACTTTTAGCCCACAAGGCATCACTGCTTCTATAGTCTACACTCAATTGCAAAATAAAGTGTATCTATGTTTAATACGACTAAAGACATATTCCTTCAATCACATTTCTGCCTTTTCTGGGGAATGCATTAGTTACACAATGCCTTTGCAACTACCTTTTCTGGGAATGATGCATTAGTCACACAGCACTTCTGCTGTGATGACAGCAACGATGTTTTAACCTTAACAATTGCAGCATCATTGTGTTTGACCATAGGATATTACTGTTTGCCTTTTGAATGTGTTATACAATTGCTTCGTGCATGTAATAACTACTTGTCCATGATGTTTAGTTACAGTTGATGCTTACCATCTGTTGTCTTCTCCTTTCCAGTTGCTAGTAATGTGCTCATACAATGAAACTTAATTTAATTGTATTGCTTAGAACTTAAATATATCTTTTTACTTTATCTCTCCCAGTTATTCTTCATATTGGTTGGGCTACCCAAATAGATGTGAATATGTGCTGAATGACTAGCACTTGGATAATAGTAAGGAATGACAATTATGACAGTAATCTTTTTATGGCTTGGTTTAAAGCCTGCTTTATAAATGAATTAGTGAAGGTTTATGAATGGATCTGAATTTTGCCCAGTACAGAAAAAGTACACCCAAAGACCATTTAGTTAGAACATTACATAGATCTTGTAGCTGCTTAAAAATGTGACAGACTGTTTTCGGAATTTATAGATAGCTTGCATAGTGTGCAAAGCTACCCATCTAGCTTTTCATGCAATTCTAGGGTCTCATGATTTATAGTCATTTTGCTTCTGTGTTGCACAGCTGTGCTGTAAGAAGCAGAAAGGGGTTTTGAAGCTGCATGTAAATGTAGTTAGTAGTCTGTGTGTTTCAATGTTGTTTCAATAAATGTGAGTTTCAAGGACAGAGAAGTTTTAATGCCAAGTCTGTTTTCGTTATGTGACAGTGTTGCTTTGTTTAGCAGATCTCTATTGGTGTTTGTGCATTGGGCCGTAAAATGTAGAAATAAAATCCAAATCATTGTATTACTAAAGCAGTATGCACACATTAGTGTTTATGGTAAATGGGGCAAAATAGCCAGGTAATGGGACATTGGAATGGCTGCAGGGGGACTCTGGTGCCGCATTTTGGTTGTCTGTTCCTCAGTTTGCATTTGAAAGTTGGTATCCCACAATTCCATTGGAGTGGGTGGGGTTACATAATTATGTATGCAAATTGTATGTTAATCAGCGTACAGATTTGTACCTATTTTTCACGGGCCTTGTCCAGATTTTTGATGTTTCCAGGTTGAGAGGTATGGAGGAGAGGCTGGACTCTGCCCTTCTGAGCTGGGAATTTCTGGTTAAAGGCTTATAGTGCCTGCATATTTGAACTGTTTCTTACTGAAATTGGTACACCTTGTTTGCTGTAGCATAGACTAGATCCAGGCCTGCTGAATCTAGCTTTGTTTGTATGTTTGTTGTTTGTTTGCTTGTTATTTCCCTGAAACGCTAATTCCACCTAAAACGCTTTTCAGCTTCTGTGAATCCCTAGTGATATCTGCATTGCTTACTGTACTTATTTCCTTATTTCACTTGAAAGAAAGTTACTGTTTGTCATTTTTGCATTTAAGTTACCTGTAACACATTGCATTTAAGTTACCTGGCACTTGCCAACTAAAGCAATTATATAAGTCAGCACTAAAAAATTAAAAGCACTACACCCTCACAAACTCCCCTTGAGTACCTCGTTCCCCATTGGCCCTTTTTTTTCAATTATAAAGGAATTCCCAATACTATTCTAGCATGTCCAAAGGTCAGTTGTCAATCTCCTCTCCAGTCCAGCTGGTGAATCTGGGAATCTTGAGGCAATGTTACAACTGCCTCATGTACGCAGACAACCCTCTCCTCATCGCAACAAATTCCAACACATGTGAGAGATGTATCCATATAGCCATACTGGAGGCTAAGCTCTCTCAACTCAGTACTGGTGAAACCAGTCAGGAGGAGAAGGAAACCACACTCACTACAATTCCAGTCTAACATAGACCTACCAGGACAGCAAACCAAACACACAAAAACATACTCGGAGGCTCTAAATAAAAATCTGCCTAAGCAGCAGAGACCTCCAAAGCAGACACCCAAGCAACTGCTACCCCAAAACAAAACACGTGCAACATATAGCTCACAAAGCCAGTATGCCGAACAGTCACAGCCCTTAAGGCTAAACAACACACCTGATAAACTTGTAATAGGTGACTCTATCATCAGGCACACTGACGTCCCGCTCACCCGGCTGAACAAGGGGAAGGTCACGGTGAGCTGCCTGTCGGGCGCTAGGATCCGCCACATAACACAAGCACTCAGGCCACTCCAAGGCAAGTACAAATATGACTCTGTCATTGTCCATGCTGGTGTGAATGACCTGAGACGTACCTCCCTGGACTGCATGAAAAGAGACATAGAGGAGCTCTCTGAGCATGTAGCCCAGGCCGGTATCACCCTGACCTTGAGTAGCATCTTACCCTCACCAAGAATGATGCCACAATATGAAGACAAGATGATCAATTTCAACAATTGGCTTAAGTATTGGTGTCATTCAAAGGGGATCCAATGCCTGTCAGCCTGGGATGACATGCTCGACAAGCCACGATGCTTCGCTAGGGACGGCTTGCACCTGTCACCCCTGGGCTTTCGGATATTGGCAAAGGCTCTTGCTAACCCCATAGTGCCTTTTTTAGGCAAGGCTCAAACGACAAACCACCTCCATAGGTATCACAAGGGATAAGAAACTAAGAGTAATGCTACTCAACGCCGGAAGTCTAAACCTCAAGATGCATGCACTCGAAACTCTCCTTAGCATGGAGAACATCAATATCTGTGCAGTAACAGAAACCTGGTTCAAGGCTGCCGAGAGCACCCCAGCACTACCAGGTTATACCTCATATCATGCTTTTTGGCCCCAAAACTTGGACCGAACCACAAAAGGAGGGGGAGTATCAATATTCGTCAAAGATACCCACACCTCCAGGTTGGTGGCACAGCATGAAGCATCAGAGACTATCCATGTGCAACTAACAGTGGGTAAAACTGCCTTCCAGTTTATAGCCTGCTACAGACCACCCTCCCAAACCCAGGAACCCCACTCGGCCTTCCTGAGAACAAAGGAAAATATGAAGGTCTCTCCAAACACCATTATATTGGGCAACTTCAACTACCCAAACATAGACTGGGAGCATTACTCTAGCTCCAGCACCCTAGCCCAAAGGTTCCTAGAATTTATAAACTCAAATGCTATGGAACAACTTGTTACCACTCCCACAAGAGGGGAAAACATACTGGACCTGATCATCACCAACGTGGGGACTCTATGCTCCAGACCAGAAGTGTATCCTTCACTGGTAAGATCAGACCATAAACTAATCTCACTGGATATTCACATCCCGACTCCACCCCCTGCCCTGAAAACCACAGTGAAAAACTTCTCTAAAGCAGATTTCACACTCCTCAAAACCGAGGTGGAATCCTTCAAAGCCCCCGGGCCTGTGGAAAATACGGCCCAGACTGCAGAATCCTTTATAAACGCATTCTATGAACACCTTCAGGAATGCATGGATCATGCAATCCCAAATAAAACCAAGACCCAATCCTCCAAAGGCAGATGTCCTGTTTGGTGGACCCCAGCCATAAACAAATTATACAATAGAAGAAGGAAGCTACTACATGATAGAGCAAAATCCCAAAAAGGGAAGGCATCTCTGATCAGTATTAGCAAAAAACTACGGGCACTCATAAAATCGTCTAAGACCAGCTTCGAGAGAAAAATTGCACAGGACATTAAGGATAATCACAAGGCTTTCTTTAGTTATGTTAGGAACCTGGGTGGGAATTCCCAGATATGCTCAGAATTAGTCCAAATTGACAATAAAATACACTGAACCCACAGACCTTGCCAACATCCTAGCTGACAGGTTCAGCGCAAACTTCTCCCCACCAAAAGAGCAAATATCTATCCCAGCAGAGTGCTGCCCCCCTGACATCTCAGATGCTCAGGTAAGAGCTGCCCTCTCCAAAGCAAAAAGCACAGCATCAATGGGACCAGACGGTGTCCTGGGCTGCGTCCTACATGAACTCCAAGAAGAGCTAAACCCAAACATAAAACTACTGTTCAATCTCAGCCTTACTACAGGATATGTACCCAAAGAGTGGAGTACAGCAACAGTGGTCCCTCTCCACAAAGGTGGTGCCTCAACGGATCCTGGAAACTATCGCCCCATAAGCCTGACTAGCTTGGTCTGCAAAGCTATGGAAAGGATCATCATGGACCTCATAAATAAATATATTGGGGACCTACAGAAACTAGATCCTACCCAGTTCGGCTTTGTTAAGGGCAGATCCTGCCTCTTAAACCTGGTTGATTTCTTTGAAACAGTCACCAAGGCCATTGACTAGGGGAAGGTGGTCCACACAGCCTACCTGGACCTCACAAAAGCCTTTGATACAATACCCCACTTAGGCATTATAGATAAGCTCACCAGCTTAAATATAAACCTCTATGTCACTAGATGGGTTGCAAACTGGCTCAAGGACAGAACCCACATGGTTAGAATTGCTGGAGCCATGTCAGACTCCAAACCAGTTACAAGTGGCGTCCCACAAGGCTCAGTCCTGGGACCTCTCTTGTTCGGTATATATTTCTCGGAGGTACAGGCCAACACGGAAGGACTGTGGCTGACCAAGTTCGCAGATGACTGCAAACTGGGCGCCATAATCGACTCTCCAGCCGACACAAGCATCCTCCAAAAGGGCCTCATAGAAACAGACAACTGGTGCCAGAGCCATGGCCTCAAGCTAAACGCCAAAATGTGTATAGTCATCCCTTTGGCAAAAACAAAGTGCCCACAAATTACCACATAGGTGGTAATCCATTAAGTACAGAAGAAGTAATTAGTGACCTGGGGACCCAAGTTGATAGCAATCTCTCATTTGACAACCATGTGGCCAAAGTGGTTAGAAAAACATTTTATATAGCCCACCTAATCATGAAGGGATTCACATCTAGATCAGGGGAGGTCATCGTGCCTCTTTACTCATCCCTCATCAGGCCCATAATTGAGTACAATGCCCCTTTTGGGATGTACCTTACCAGACACCTGCAGCAACTGGAAAGACCCCAAAAGTACCTCACCAAGAGGATCAAAGGGCTCAAACAGATGCCATATGCTGCCCGGTTAAAGAAACTCCAGCTCTACTCAGTGGCATACCGCCTGCTCAGAGGCGATCTGTGCCTGACGTATAAAGCCATGTGCACCTCAGAAAATCCAAATCCCATCGAGCTACACGCTTGAGAGACTTGAACCTCAGCACTGAAATAAATAGGACATGCTGGAGGGACAGATTCATAACCCAGAGGCTCCCTTCACTCTGGAATAAAATCCCAGTCCAGATTAGGCAGAGTCCCTCATTGACTCTCTTCAAGAGGAATCTTGATGAGTGGATGGGAGATCGTAGGTTTACCCCGGGTATCACTTCTGTGTCACTGTTAGACAGAGGCACAGTATACTAACCTCGAAAAAGGGCATAGCAAAATTAATTTAAAATGGGTGGCGAAAGCCAAACACACTCTGGCTAGGCTTATAAATGCCCTAGGGCAGATAGTCAAGTATGAACCTATGAACCTAGGCTTATAAATGCCCTAGGGCAGATAGCCTAGTATGAACCTTTGAAGAGCATGTGGTTATATAGTATGTCATGCAACAACCTTTGCAAAGTAAGGCCCAGCAGGCAATGAAAAAGAAATACAAACAAAATGTAAATTAAAAAGAAATAGGTGGTGCAGAGGACCAAATAAAGGTATTGAAATAGGAACAAGTGACAGCAAATGGCATCTAACCAGAAAGCTGTTATGTACACAAAATATAGAAAAAAATTACCCTGAAACAACAAAAAGGAGAGTTGTTTTACTCTTCAGAAGAGTAGTTAAACTGGAAGAGATGCCACAGAAGTCATCAGATTTGTATTGGGGTCATTGTCTGCAAGTCATTTGGCTAGCTCTACTGCATTAAAATATGTACGAGCAACTTTGCAGTAAGTATGCATTTTTGGCATAGATATGCAGTTGTGCGTCTGTTAGCAGCACAGAATTTTTTATTTTATAGGACATCCGCAAAGAGTTCAGATTTATATACCCCCCCCCCCCCCAGGAATGCCCTTACACGGAAGAACATTTTTGAGGTGCTATAATTTTGGATCCTCTGCTATGATAGTCCCCTGCCATGATTTTGAAAATTGGGAGGTATGTTTAATTTATAATAGAATATACAGATGATCTTCCTGTCGCAAATAATCTCTTACTTGCAAAGCCTTATTCAAGAGATGAGTTACTCTGTTTGCAGAAAGCCGGTTAAAAATGCTGTCTTAACTCCACCAAAACTAAATTGTACTCACTGCTACAGAGTTTTTAGGGTGGTTCCAAAGACTCTGAATTGATCTTTGATGCCCTCTGTAACCATGTCACCCAAATTCACTTACACAGGTATCTATTTCTTTCTGCAAACACTGTTTCATTTTATCTGTGCTACAGTACTGTCAATATGCATGTTTAGTCTTTTATCAGAACTCTCCTGTCTGGTTACCGACAGTCTTCCTAGAAACAAGGTACTGCATAGCCCCCAAATTAATTTGTACTAAATCTCAACAATAAGCTACAAAGAACTTAAAATCTGGTGCTGATTCAGACATTACTGCAACCTCATATGTACCACAAACATTCTTTCTCTTTTAGCAGTTTGAGCAAGATTCTTTATTCTGCCACTGTTTATAGACTACTCTTGCAGTAGTTTAAAAAACACCACTACCTTGTACTTCTCATGAAATAGCATCACTGTTGCTGTCACATTAGTGTCCTTTCTGCATATTGGCCCTGGTTGTTTGGAACTGGTCACCTGCAAAAATCCAGAGCATTCTAAGTGAATTACAATAAGAGGCTAAGTATACGAATAGCCTACTTTAGCTATAGCCTCCCTTAACTTCACTCTACTGTCATGACAAAATTATTGAAACTCCTATTATCAGGAAGACTTGCATCTACCTTACTGTAGAATGGTGCCTAGTACACCAAATGCATACAGTGTGTTTGTCAGCTCTGAATAACCATAAATGGCCAAAATGATCATGGTTGCAGTAGCCTGGCAGGCTTCCAAAAGCTTTGAGCCCCTCTGGGTTCTGCTCCTGCCAGGAGCACTCCTATAAAAGGCAGAAGCAGTGCCAAAAACTTCAGTTTTTTTTTTTTTTTTTTTTTGCTGCCAGAGTAACCTATCAGTCAGCAGAGACCTTCAAGCTGGGCAGATAAGCTCCCAATGGGGAAAGCCTTGCATTCTAAACTGAGTTTTATGTAATATTATATGTTTTGAAAAACATTCTGTGTGCACATGCCTAGGAAGCATAGTAAGAATTAATATTTTTTTTGTTTTCGGACTGCTTTTGTGAATTTTTTGTGAGGGGAAAGTTTTATTTATGACTAAAAATTACATTAGTTTTCCTATTTAGAATGATTTTGAAAATATAGTGTGCTTGTGTGGTGTAATATGTAACCTCATTACTGTCAGATGTTCTTTCTTGGTAAGAATCACTGCTGCAGTAGCATAAGCTTTATGGGTCATCCAGGAAGGGGAAGTGTGACTGTGGAAGGCTGATTATGCACAAGAACAGCCATTCCCAGTGCCTTTTTCTGCCTCGGGCTTCACCACGATCATAAAAACTGTTCGATTTGCTAATCCTTTGTGCCCAAGACCCTTCATAGTTGTCTGTCTTCTCTCGCTATCTACTTGAAGAATCAACATCTCAGACTTGTAGCTAAAAATGCAATGGCAGGTTCCTCAGACCTGACAACAGAGCCTGCTAAGTGGAAGGCCAAAAGACCTAGGCTCGAAGCAGAAGCTGCACCTCTCCATTCAAACGTCTCTCCTGAAGTACTTGAGAGCTCCATCCTTGATCTAGACCTACAGGCTGAGCCTGTTTTACAGGACACCTTGGACCTGGATGTAGGCATGTCCAGAGAGGCTTCTCAGACATCAGCTTCTGATGTCCAGGGGGAACCTAGGCTCATCGTGTCGGAAGGCCCCAGAGGAATCTCTCTGTTTGCAGTGAGAGATGTTGAGTTGGAAATGGTCGAATGTAGGCCTACGTCTGGTCCCCCTTCTTTGCATCGGATGGATACTCCTGCAAAAAAAACAAACAAAACTAAACACTTCTGTTCCCAGGCAGACACTCAGAAGGCATGGCAGACTTTTACCCATGGCCTCTTCAAGGCCTTCATGGCTTTGAGGCCTCCTTCAGAAAAGCCTTTTACCCCTCTTGTCTGGCCTTCCTCCCATCAAAAAAGGGTCAGAGGTCAAGCCACTTCAGGGGAAGATTCTTCCTCTGAGGATAGTGACTCGCTAGCCTACTCATCCCAAATTCCTTCCCCAGAGGAAGATTCCAGTGGGACTGAATCCCCCAAGGAGAAAATCTCCTTTGGTGAGACTGTCTAAAATGAGAGATCACTTTAAATGGAGCAGCTCACAAATGACTCAGGTCCAGAGGCAATACTAAGACCTTCTTCAGGTGCATATCCCTAGTCCTTCTGCCATTTCTCCGGTTACGCCAGCCTTCTTGGATGCTTTCGCCTCCACCTCTGCACATCCTGGCTCATAACTTCTGGCTACAAAAAAAGCCAAATAGATACAATAAAGTGCCTGGGGATTGCAAGGTTTTTTTCAAGGCCCCTATGGCAGACCCCTCTGTGATTTCAGTAGCTTCTGATAAGGCTTCCAGGTCTCTCCCTTCTTACTTCCCTACTCCCCTCAGACAAGGAATAGTAGGCAACTAGAGAGGCTGGGTAAGAAAATGTATACTTAAGCTGCTTTGGCTTTCATAGCCCTGAATTACCAGACCCACATGACTAAGTACACTTTGGAACTTGTGTCACAATTGTCAAAAGTAGTGTCTAACACACCAGACTGTGAGAACACAGTCTTGGCATCCTCCCTTATTGATTTTTCTTCACAGGTAGCCAGGCTTTTGATCCAATGCAGCTATGATGCAGTCGAGGTCACTTCCCAAACTGCAGCTTCTTCTGCATTACATTGGTTTGCCTGGCTGAGACTTTATCCCTTCCCTGAGGGCATCAAGGCTAAACTAATGGACGCTCCCCTTGACAGCACTGCTTTATTTGGCAGATTATCTGATGACTTATTCATGTCCTTAAAGGAAAAGAGCAAAAGCTGAAAGACCTTAATCATGTCTTGGTCTCTCAAGTGCCAAAATTTCACAGGAACTACCTTGGGAAACCAATCTTTGTCTGCAGGCAATCCTGGACCCCCCAATTCAAACCCACCAAGGGGACCAAGAAAACGTATCAGTTTTTCATCTCCACCTCCCAGTTGATTAAGCAGCCCTTTCATGATAGAACGGGTTCTTCCTCCTGACTCTTCAGGGTCATTGCACCCCTCCCTGCCTGGGAAGCTGTTACTCAAGACTCCTGGGTTCTCAGCATCATCAGAAAGGGATACGTCACTGTCTGGCACACAGTACCTCCTTTCAGAGGTATCCCTCAACACCCAAAATAACAACTTTCTCTCTTCCTACCAGTTCTAAAAGCCTACTAGATCAGGGCACAATTCAGCCTGTGCCTCCCACCCAGAAAGGGAAAGGCTTCTACTCATGCATGTTCCTAGCCCCAGGAAAGAAAGTCCATGGAGGCTCATCCTAGACCTCTCCTATCTCAACAATTGTCTGAAAGTTCCATCCTTCAAAATGCTCTCTCTACAGACTCTATTCCCTCTTATCCTCCACTAGGCTTTCCTAGCATCCGTAGACATAAAGGATACTTATCTCCATATCCCCATTCATCTCAAATACAGGAAATTCCTATGCATTTCTGTGGGCTGCTGGCATTTACAATTCTCTGCCTTCCCTTTCGGACTTTCCACTGCACCCGGAGTCTTCACAAAGTGCCTAGCACCAGTGATCGCCTTCTGCAGACTCCAGGGCATCCAAATCTTCCCTTACCTAGACAACCTTCTGTTCCAAGCCAGTTCTCAGGAGAATCTGCCAAACAACCTCCACAAAACCAAAGCCATTCTTCACCGTCTAGGATTCACCATCTTCAAAAAATCATCCCTCACTCCATCCCAAGACCATGTTTTCCTGGGATGCAGATTCCAAACCTACAAAATGATGGTGTCTCTTCCCCCCTCAGAAGGCTCAATAAATCTCCCTACTTTTCTCAAGAGACTCTCCCCCTCAAAATCTTATCTGCAAGACAATTCCCACAAATCTTAGGACTGATGGCCTCAACCATCCCTATGGTACCCCTGGGAAGGATCCACATGAGGAAATTCTAATGGTTCTTGAAATCAGTGTGGTCTCATCATGCCCATCCAGTGGAATTTCTACTTTTACTTCTACCCTTCCTCAAGGAGGAACTCCAGTTGTGCATACAGCAATTGTCCATAAATCCAGGACTTCCCATTCACCCACTGGCCCTAACTCAGGACCTGTACACAGATGCATCGAATACAGGTTAGGGAGCAGCTCTGAAAGCACACACAGTTCAAGGTCAGTGGACCCTCTCTGAGCAAAGATCACATAAATGTAAAGGAGATGAAGGCATTGATACTTGCTTTACAATCCTTCCAACCACTCCTAGGTTGAGTGTCTACACAGACAATATGACTGTACTGTGGTATCTAAACAAGCAGAGGGTACAAGATCCTACCTCCTTTGCAGACTACCCATACAGGCTTAGGAGGTAGCCCGCTTACTGGAAATATATCTCCAGGTGGTGTACATCCCTTCCAAACAGAACTCTGTGGCAGATACACTGAGCAGATCTGGAACACAGGCCCATGAATGGATGCTTCACAGGGATGTGTTCCTGGACAATGTCCACCAGCGGGGTATTCCACAAATAGACTTGTTTCCTCCCCTCTAAGCAAACAACTTCCAAAATTTTGTGCCAGAGAACCACATCCTCAAGTATGAAAAGTGGCTTCTTGGAAGGGGAAATTTCTTTACGCATACTCGCATACCACTGATCCTGAAGGTCCTGCTGCAAATTCAACAGAACTTGCCAAAAATCTTGCTGGTGACTCCCTATTGGCTAAGAACACTGGTTCCCCCTGCTCCTACACATAGCCAAGGGCAATCACCATAAGTTACCTCACAGAATGGATTGACTGGCAGAACAAGGGTTTTCTTATCCACCCACACCTGAAAACTCTGCAGCTGACCCTGTGGGTGATAGAACCCTGATTCTTTTCAGACACCTTTACTCTGAGGACATGCTTTAGGTCCTGCAAGCGGATAGGAAACACAATAAAAGGAAATCTTACCTTTCGAAATGGAAGAGGTTTTCCCTTTCGTGTCTTGCTAGAAAACTGGACCCACTTTTGGTGGACCCCCTCCCATGGTCATGGTCTTATCTATGTGAATTGCTTAATACAGGCTTAGCTTTGCTCATCTTTAAAAGCTCATCTGTTAGCTATTTCTGCATGTTTGCCTCTTTCCTCTCCTATAGCTTCCAGATTTGAGGCCAAACAATTTCTAAAAGACATCCTCTACATTAGACCTCCCAGGAGACCTTTAGCTCCCCCCTGGGATCTTAATGTTGTGCTAGAAAAACTGACTCAAGCACCTTTCAAGACAGCTTCCTCTAGCTCCCTAAAACACTGTACCTAGAAATTTGTTCTCTTGGTGGTGAGTTTTGGAACTTCAAGCCCTAATGGCTTCCCCACCCTTCCTGAACTTCCACAAAGATAGGATTTCCCTTCATATTAACCCTTCCTTCATTTATGCCAAAGATAGTCAATAAATTGTCCCTAAACTAAGCCATTCATCTGCCTACCTTTTTCCTCTGCCCTCAAAATAATAGTGAGAGAATCCTACATATTCTTGATGTACACAGACAGCTCAGGTTTTATCTACATAAGACAAAACCCTTTAGGAAATTGGACCAACTTTCCACTCCAGGGCTCTGGGATTGCCTGTACC
Source organism: Protopterus annectens (assembly GCF_019279795.1). NCBI lineage: Eukaryota > Metazoa > Chordata > Ceratodontiformes > Protopteridae > Protopterus > Protopterus annectens. Next base: position 407,131,251 of record NC_056734.1, on the reverse strand, counting down.
CAAACAGACCATCTTCAATTGGATTTCAAAATCCATCTCTTACTGCTATGACCACCATGGTAAAGTCCTTTCTGGCCCAGCTAAAGCTCATTCTACTAGGGCAGTGTCTTCCTCAGAAGCCTTATTCAAACGGCTGGACACTAAATCCATTCTAGAAGCAGCTACTTGGACATCTGTCTGTACCTTCACCAAATACTGCAAACTGGATTATATATCCAGATCCAGGGCAGGATTTGCCAGGGCCATTCTTCGTGGTTTCCTGGAAAATACTTCTGTCACTTCCACCTCCCTCTCTGGATGAGCTGTGGTATTCTCCCTCATGTAAAGAATACTGCAACAGATGAATAGAAGGACATAATAGTTGTGTAAGAACTTACCATAATTATATATGCCCTTCTTTTCTCTGTTGTAGTAGTCTGTCCCACCCACCTTCTCCACTTCCTTCTGTTCTTGGTTGCATTGACTCTTACCTTTGGACCGACTCTCCTCCTGGGGCTTCAGTTCTGAGGATGGTGCACACATACATCATCTTTATGGCCTACATCTGATAGCAGCCTGCTTGAGATGTACTGTGCACCCTAAGGTAGTAAAAGACTTGATATACTGGCTGATGTCGGGTCACCTTGGCAAGCAACTCCCTCAAGTAAAGAATACTGCAACAGAGAAAAGGACATCTATTGTGTGTGCGAGTTCTTACACAACTATTCTTTATCCCTTTATTCCCCATTTGAGTTTGCTAGTGACCTTGGATTTAAAAGATGCATATTGTTACATTCATGTAGATCCAGATTTCAGCCATTTCTTAAGGTTGTGTCTGCATCTCATTATCTGTTGTCTGTATTATCCATTGCTTTTTCAAGGGTTTTTACATAGTGTCTAGCCCCATGATAGCCTACTGCAAAGTGTAAGGTATTCACGTTTTCCCATACTTCGATGACTTGCTTATGTTTACATGTACTTTTTCAGGGTAAGAAATCTCTGTTTGGTAAGACAAGCTGGGATTTTAAGTGAACTTAAAGAAATCTTATCTGACTCTACAGGATTGTTTCCTGGGATGTCTCCTGAACACCTCAGTTCGAGGAGCTTTTCTTCCACAAATTTTTTTTAATCAATATTTAGATATATTTCTGAGTTTTTCATTCAGACTGCTGACTCAGCAATGGAATTTCTCAGAATTCTGGGTCTCATGACATCTTAACTCTTGCAAGTTTCCACATGAGGAAAAATCCAGTGGTACCTGAAATTTTTCTGATCCCAGCATCAGCATCACCTGACATATTAGATTCTTGTTTTGGGATTTGTGAAAAGGGATATTTTTGTGGTGGGGATGCCAGATTTCTCAGAATCTAGATCTCCCTTTTTGCCACCATGCTGTCATAGTCTGTCATGTCTTTATTTGGGGAGCAGCGTCTATAGGAATAAAGTGTAATGTTTGTGGAACAGGAAAGACCAGAACACAAATGCTGGGATATAGCTTATTTCTCAATTCAGGGTTCGTTTTTGGCCTTTTCATTATGTCTCTCCATGGATCCCACTCTTTCAGTGCAGTCATGTGTAAAAATGTTAGGCAAAGAGTTTTGTACAAAGAAACTTGTGTGTATATTAAAATTTGAAACATTGTCACCTAAAGGTTAAATAATGAATGTAATTGGAGTGTTTTTCTTTAATGAGTGTATTTTCCTTAATGAGTGTTTCTTAATTGAATAATCAGAATTGTTATAAAATGTTGGTTTGTCATACTGAATTTTATCTCTTGAAGGCTGATAGCTGAGGCACTGAGATCAATTACATTGTTTACACTGTGGTCTCCTGCTTTGGTTTTTGGTGGTCTTTCTTCATGTGTAAAGACGTTTCTGAAAGGGGTGTTATATGCAAAGCTTCCTAGAAAATAGGTGTCTTCTTGGTTTCTTAATTTCATGTTAGAAGAGCGAACTGTTGTTCCACTTGGACCAACTCATCAGGTTGACTTGACATTCTTAACATGGAAAAAATTTTCTAATTGCACTGACTTCTACAAGAAGAGCATCTAAGTTGCAGGCTATCCTGTTGGGTCAATCTTGTCTCATTTTCTGAACATATAGAGTTTGTTTAAGAACTAATCCTTTTTTTATGCCTAAAACAGTGTCTGAGTTTACTTTACGCCAAGCTATCCATCCTCTAGTCTTTCCTGAACCTAAAAATGAGGTGAAAAGGATAATTCGTACCTTGGATGCCGAAAGACAAGTCTGGAACTGTCTTTCAAAACTTCTGATCAGATAATTTCTCATGAAGTTAAGAAAAAAAAAAACAACTTATGTCAAAGCAGACTGTTTCAAAATAGGTGTCTCATGCTGTTACACTTTGTTATACCCACCACAGCAGTACTATTCCAGGTAGTATCAAGGCGTGTTCTGTCAGAGCCTATTCTTCATCTGTGACTTTTGGAAAGGTTTGGAATCTAGAGGCAGCAATGTCGTACCCTGTGTACATTTTTATGTGTTCTCCTTGTCTAGGACAGGGTTTGCTATGACCATTTTCAATGGGCTCCAGGACCCTTATCCTTTCACTTCCCAGTCCTGTTAAGCTATAGTAATCTACCCATATAGCGTGGGCTACTGCAGCAGTGATCATATGAAGAACTTAGTAGAGGTATGTAAATACACAACATAACAGTAGATGTTAGAATGATCACTTCTACAGTAGCTGTTCTCTACCTCCACAAGCCTTGTTTTATATATATATATATATATATATATATATATATATATATATATTTTTTTATGTTATAGTGTGGATATTTTCTGTTATCT